>NC_080186.1:81613560-81916590 GCF_030028045.1 Hippopotamus amphibius kiboko | reverse complement strand
CAGCATGAGTGAGAAGTACACTCCTGTTTTAAGCCACCAAGATTTTGGGGTTACTGCAGCAAAATCCAGTCTGTTCTGATTAACACAGAAACAAACAAACAAACAAGATAAATAGGAAACAGCTTGTCTTCAACTAAAAAGGAAGGAGAAGCAAATATTTTAAAATAAGAAAATCTAAAAAATAACAATCTTTAAAATTAGATTTTTTTCAAAATTTGGCTAAGTGTCCAGAAACACAGTCAATGCCTAGTAGAAAATTGGAAAACCTTCTCTTCATTTTAGACCTTAGAGCTTACAATGAATGTTTAAAGAAACTTCATAATTCTAATACTTATAGCCTGGCTAGATTACAGGCTATAGCAAAACACATTAAAAATAATTATGATCCCCAGCTTACAAGAGCCAAGGTGGACTGAGTTGTAGAGAACAGATTAAATTAAGTGACTCCTTAGAGTGATAGCTGAGGTGATATTAGTGTTGAGATTCCCACTGAGGGACTACGTCCTTTATACATACTCACCCCAGAACCTAAAATTGCCTGACATAAAATAGGCACATAGTAAATATCTGAAGCGTAAGATTCAGTTGAACCTAGTTGCTCACTTGAAAATCTAGTCTCCAAGACCAGCGTATGGAGCTGGGCTATACCCAGTGGGCTGGAGGTATTGGGGGAGATGATTCTGATATTATGGTAAAAGCAAGCTAGGTTGTTAATCCCCTGATCTTTGTTCCAGGAATAACAAATAAAAAATCCTAGTATCCTCTGTTCATATTGCTAACTACTCCTCTGTCTTTGTAATTTAGTTTAATGAGCCATGTTCTGGGACTTGCCTGGTGGTCCAGTGGTTAAGACTTCACGCTCCCAATGCAGGGGATGCAGGTTCCATCAGGGAACCAAGATCCCACATGCTGTGTGGCTCGGCCAAAAAACAAACAAAAAAACCATGTTCCATGTGTGCATGACTGAGAATTTTCTATGACTTCAGAGAGCAGCTACTAAGTTCATTTTGAACATTTTGTAGGGTAAAATAATTTTAAACAGGCTTTAACTGTTAACATCTGAAGACATGAAATTTCATGTCCTAGAACAAATCCCCAACTATTTTCTAAGGAAAACTCTGTCCCACCTAGAGAGTATTATGCTCAGTGAAATAAGTCAGAGACAGAGAAATACTATGATTTCACTTACATTCGTAATCTAAAAAATATAACAAACAAACAAAACAAAATAGAAAGACTCATAGAAAACATACTGGTGGTTGCCCGGGGTGGGGGGTAGGATGGAGAGAAATAGGTGAAAGGATTTAAGAGGTACAAACTTCCAGCTTTAATATAAATAAGTCATGGGGATATAATGCACAGCATAGGGAATGCAGTCGATAATATTGTAATAACTCTGTATGGTGACAGATACTAACTAGACTTATTGTGTGATCATTTCATAATGTATAAGAATATTGAATCTCTATGTTGCACACCTGAAACTAACACAATATTGTATTTCTTTTTAAAAATAATAATAAAAGATGGGAAAAAGATGGCGGCGAAGTAGAGGGACGTGGAATGCATCCCTCTCCACAGATGCATTGGGAACGCACCAAAGGACGCAATAATTCCCACAGAGAACCAGCTGAACACCAGCAGACGGCCTTGGACACCAGAAAGGTCCACAAGGAGCCCGACATAACTGGTAGGGAGGCATCTACGACGGCTCAAAGAGGGTGAAGCGGCGGAGCTGTGGCAGACGGGAGGGAGTGAGAAACATACGGAGGGTCCGCAGCGCAGCTTAGCGTTCCCGGACCGAGACATCGATCCACTGCTAAACAGAGGGTCCGGGAGCAGGAGCGTGGGAACCGGAGAGCTGGTTCAGGGTGAGAAACATTGTTGCCAGTAAGGTGACGGACCAAGAGGACAGGAGGGAAGAGGTCCGCGAGGAGTGCCCGTCCCTGAGAGCTGCTCGGCCATGATGGCAGCTGGAGGCTGCAGGCTCACGGGCCGGGGGGAGGAGCCACGCGCATAGCCTCTCTCTCTCTTTTTCGGCGCCTCTGCAACAGGCAGTGGAGAGACGCCCTGTGGGCCACCTAAGGCGCTCAGGAATAACAAGCACCCTCAGGCACTCGGGCGGGGCTAGATTAAAACCCCTTGGAACTCCGGCAGCATGGAGGCTGCCGAGAAAAAAAAAAACCCAAGAGAGGCCCAACTCTAAGACTTTCTGTTTATACCTAAGCCACCAGCGTCCCTCTGCAACAGGCACCTCCAAGCCCGACTGAAACAACAGTGCACCACTACTCACTCATTCCCAGGGGAAGGAGCCACTATTGTACCCTCTCACTCCCCACACACCGACGCCTACAGACGAACAATAAAAGAACCTCTGCTGGTCACAGAACAATGCAAAAAAACCCAAGGCGAGTAGAAGGACACTTAGAGCTGAGACTCTAAGGAAACAGAAATATTAGCATCAATTCCTATTGAACTGGTCCATTCTGGGATCAGTTCTGGATTTTTTTTTTTTCTTTTTTTCTCTCTCTCTCTCTTTTTTTCTTTCTTTCTTCATTAAATATGATCTTAGCCCTAAGGGATCTACAAGTTTTATAACATAATTTTTTAATGATATTTTTTATTCTTTTTTTTTTTTGCCTTTTTGCCTGTTTATATACTTCTATATCTAGCTAAGTTTTTGGTAGTATAGACAATATATCTCTCATACTTTTCTTTCATCCCTATCTTTTATACATTTCTATTCCTTTCTTTTTATTTGCATATTTCCAACCACATTACGCTCTTCTGTTCCCTTTTCTTCCAGCTATTTTTAGTTTACTTTATCTTAACACACCTATAAGCAACACTATCGGTCTGCTCAGACTCCTTCCTCTATTCTCCAGATGATGCACTGCCTTGGTATTTAATATTAGGCTTTTGTCTTTAACTTAGTTCTTAGTACAGTTGTCTAATTACATTCTGAGAATCTCCATTCTCTCTGGTGGTACTCTGGCTCTTTTTATATTTGATCCTACCTTACAAAATCTCCCTGGATTAATGTTTGTATGTGTAAGGTGTTATTTGTTTCCTTGTTTGCTTTTGCTTTTGTCTCTGATTTGTTCTGTTTCAGTTGTCAATTTCTGTTGGGTTTCTCTTTGAATATCTGATAGCACACTGGGGTTCTGTCAGGTCTTTCTAGAGCCTTATGTCCTAACGGATTCAGTAATTGTGTGTCTTATACATGTATGTGTTTCCTAGACTTCATATTCGTTTAATCCAATACTTGGACATTAGTCTGAGGCTTGGACAGTCTTCTATAAACACCTCTATCTCCAGGACAAGCAACCCCAAAAGGTTGGATACCCATGAGGAAACAAAGAAACACCATGCAGGCAAAGGAGCAGGAAAAAAACCCACAAGACCAAATAAATGAGGAGGAAATAGGAAAAATGCCTGAAAAAGAATTCAGAGTAATGATAGTAAAAATGATAAAAAATCTCGATAACAAAATAGAGAAAGTACAAGAAACAGTTCATAAGAATTCAGAAAAACAAACAGCAATGGATAACAAAATAACTGAAATTAAAAATACTCTAGATGCTATAACCAGCAGAATGATGGAGGCAGAAGAACGAATAAGTGAGTTGGAAGATAGAATGGGGTAAATAAATGCCACAGAGCAGGAAAAAGAAAAAAGAATAAAAAGATTAGAAGACAGCCGCAGAGACCTCAGTGATAACATTAAGCGTTACCAACATTCGAATTATAGGCATCCCAGAAGAAGAAGAAAACAAGAAAGGGTCTGAGAAAATACTTGAAGAGGTTATAGTGGAAAACTTCCCCAACATAGGAAAGGAAATAATTAACCAAGTCCGAGAAGCACAGAGAGTACCATACAGAATAAACCCAAGGAGAAATACACCAAGACACATATTAATCAAACTAACAACAATTAAACACAAAGAAAAAATATTAAAAGCAGCAAGAGAAAAGCAACAAACAACATATAAGGGAAAACCCATAAGGATAACAGCTGACCTCTCTACAGAAACTCTGCAGGCCAGAAGGGAATGGCAGGATATACTGAAAGTCCTGAAAGAGAGAAACCTACAGCCAAGAATACTCTACCCAGCAAGAATCTCATTCAGATTTGAGGGAGACATCAAAAGCTTTCCAGACAAGCAAAAGTTAAGAGAATTCAGCACCACCAAACCAGCCTTACAACAAGTGCTAAAGAATCTTCTCTAAGTAGGAAACACAAGAAAAGGAAAACACCTACAAATACAAACCCAAAACAATTCAGAAAATGGTAATTGGAACACACAGGTCAATAATCACCTTAAATGTAAATGGATTAAATGCTCCAACCAAAAGACACAGACTGGCTGAATGGATACAAAAACAAGACCCTTCTATATGCTGCCTACAAGAAACCCACTTCAGACCAAGGGATACATATAGACTGAAAGTAAAGGGATGGAAAAAGATATTCCATGCAAATGGAAGTCAAAAGAAAGCTGGAGTAGCAATACTCAGATCAGACAAATTAGACTTGAAAGTAAAGACTATTACAAGAGACAAGGAAGGACACTACATAATGATCAAGGGATCCATTCAAGAAGAACATATCACAATGGTAAATATCTATGCGTCCAATATAGGAGCACCTCAATACATAAGGCAAATGATAACAGCGATAAAAGGGGACATCGACAGTAACAAAATAATAGTGGGAGAATTGAACACCCCACTTACATCAATGGACAGATCATCCAAACAGAAAATCAATAAAGACACACAAGCTTTAAATGACACATTAGAACATCTCAACTTAATTGATATTCATAGGACATTCCATTCAAAAACGACAGACTACACCTTCTTCTCAAGTGCACATGGAACATTTTCCAGGATAGATCACATCTTGGGTCACAAATCAAACCTCAGCAAATTCAAGAAAATTGAAATCATATCAAGCATCTTCTCAGACCACAACGCCATGAGACTAGATATCAATTACAGGAAAAAAACTGCAAAAAATACAAACACATGGAGGCTAAACAATTCACTCTTAAACAACCAAGGAATCACTACAGAAATCAAAGAGGAAATCAAAAAATATCTAGAAACAAATGACAATGAAAACACAACAACCCAAAACCTATGGGACGCAGCAAAAGCAGTTCTAAGAGGGAAGTTTATAGCAATACAGTCCTACCTTAAGAAACAAGAAAATGATCGAATAAACAACCTAACCTTACACCTAAAACAACTAGAGAAAGAAGAACAAAGAAACCCCAAAGTGAGCAGAAGGGAAGAAATCATAAAGATCAGAGCAGAAATAAATGAAAAAGAAAGGAAGGAAGCCATAGCAAAAATAAATAAAACTAAAAGCTGGTTCTTTGAGAAGATTAACAAAATTGATAAACCATTAGCCGGACTCATCAAGAAAAAAAGGGAGAAGATGCACATCAACAGAATTAGAAATGAAAAAGGAGAAGTAACAACGGACACCTCAGAAATACAAAACATCATGAGAGACTACTACAAGCAACTATATGCCAATCAATTGGATAAGCTGGAAGAAATGGATACATTTTTAGAAAAATACAATCTTCCAAGACTGAACCAGGAAGAAATAGAAACCATGAACAGACCAATCACAAGTATGGAAATTGAGGCAGTGATTAAAAATCTCCCAACACACAAAAGCCCAGGACCAGATGGGTTCACGGGCGAATTCTATCAAACATTTCGAGAAGAGCTAACACCTATCCTTCTCAAACTCTTCCAAAATATTGCAGAAGGCGGAACACTCCCAAACTCATTCTATGAGGCTACCATCACCCTGGTACCAAAACCAGGCAAAGATGTCACAAAAAAAAGAAAACTACAGACCAATATCACTGATGAATATAGATGCAAAAATCCTCAACCAAATACTAGCTAACAGACTGCAACAGCACATTAAAAAAATCATCCACCATGATCAAGTGGGATTTATCCCTGGGATGCAAGGATTCTTCAATATACGCAAATCAATCAACGTGATACATCATATCAACAAATTGAAGGATAAAAACCATATGATCATCTCAATAGATGCAGAAAAAGCTTTTGACAAAGTTCAACATCCATTTATGATAAAAGCTCTCCAGAAAATGGGCATAGAAGGAAATTACCTCAACATAATAAAAGCCATACATGAACAACCAAAGCTAACATTGTTCTCAATGGGGAAAAACTGGAAGAATTCCCTCTAAGAACAGGAACAAGACAAGGGTGTCCACTCTCACCATTATTATTCAACATAGTTTTGGAAGTTTTAGCCACAGCAAGCAGAGAAGAAAAAGAAATAAAAGGAATCCAAATTGGAAAAGAAGAAGTAAAATTGTCACTCTTTGCAGATGACATATTATATATAGAAAACCCTAAAGACTCTACCAGAAAACTGCTAGCACTCATTGATGAGTTTAGTAAAGTAGCAGGATACAAAACTAATGCACAGAAATCTCTTGCATTCCTATACACTAACAACAGAAGAGCAGAAAGAGAAATTAAGGAAACTCTCCCATTCACCATTGCAACAAAAAGAATCAAATACCTAGGAATAAACCTGCCTAAGGAGGCAAAAGATCTGTATGCAGAAAACTTTAAGACATTGCTGAAAGAAATCAAAGACGACACAAACAGATGGAGGGACTTACCATGTTCCTGGACTGGAAGAATCAACATCGTGAAAATGACTGTACTACCCAAAGCAATTTACAGATTCAATGCAATCCCCATCAAATTACCAATGGCATTTTTCACAGAACTAGAGCAAGAAATCTTATGATTTGTATGGAAACGCAAAAGACCCCGAACAGCCAAAGCAATCTTGAGAAGGAAAAATGGAGTTGGTGGAATCAGGCTTCCTGACTTCAAACTATACTATAAGGCCACAGTGATCAAGACAGTATGGTACTGGCACAAAAATAGAAAGGACGATCAATGGAATAGAATAGAGAACTCAGAAGTAAGCCCAAACACATATGGGCACCTTATCTTTGACAAAGGAGGCACGAGTATACAATGGAAAAAAGACAGCCTCTTCAATAAGTGGTGCTGGGAAAATTGGACAGCAACATGTCAAAGAATGAAATTAGAACACTTCCTAACATCATACACAAAAATAAACTCCAAATGGATTAAAGACCTACATGTAAGGCCAGACACTATCAAACTCCTAGAGGAAAACATAGGCAGAACACTCTATGACATACATCAAAGCAAGATCCTTTTTGACCCACCTCCTAGAATCATGGAAATCAAATCAAGAATAAACGAATGGGACCTCATGAAACTGAAAAGCTTTTGCACAGGGAAAGAAACTATAAACAAGACTAAAAGGCAACCCTCAGAATGGGAAAAAATAATTGCCTATGAAACAACGGACAAAGGATTAACCTCCAAAATATACAAGCAGCTCATGAAGCTTAATACCAAAAAAGCAAATAACCCAACCCACAAATGGTCAGAAGACCTAAATAGACATTTCTCCAAAGAAGACATACAGATGGCCAACAAACACATGAAAAGAGGCTCAACATCACTCATCATCAGAGAAATGCAAGTCAAAGCCACAATGAGGTATCACCTCACACCAATCAGAATGGCCATCATCACAAAATCTGGAAACAACAAATGTTGGAGAGGGTGTGGAGAAAAGGGAACTCTCCAGCACTGTTGGTGGGAATGTAAGTTGATACAGCCACTATGGAAAACAATTTGGAGGTTCCTTAAAAAACCACAAATAGAACTACCATATGATCCAGTCATCCCATTACTGGGCATATACCCAAAGAAAACCATAATCCCAAAAGAAACTTGTACCATAATGTTTATTGCAGCACTCTTTACAATAGCCAGGACATGGAAGCAACCTAAATGCCCATCAACAAATGAATGGATAAAGAAGATGTGGCATATATATACAATGGAATATTACTCAGCTATAAAAAGGGATGAGATGGAACTATGTGTAATGAGGTGGATAGAACTACAGTCTGTCATACAGAGTGAAGTAAGTCAGAAAGAGAAAGACAAATATTGTATGCTAACTCACATATACGGAATCTAAAAATGGTACTGATGAACTCAGTGACAAGAACAAGGACGCAGATACAGAGAATGGACTGGAGAACTCGAGGTTTGGGAGCGGGCGGGGGGTGAAGGGGAAGCTGAGACGAAGCAAGAGAGTAGCACAGACATATATATACTACCAACTGTAAAATAGACAGTCAGTGGGAAGTTGTATAACAAAGGGAGTTCAACTCGAGGAGGGAAGATGCCTTAGAGGACTGGGGCGGGGAGGGTGGGGGGACTGGGGGGGGAGTCAAGGAAGGGAGGGAATACGGGGATATGTGTATAAAAACAGATGATTGAACTTGGTGTACCCCCCCCAAAAAAAAAAATAATAATAATAATAAAAAAAACTCTTGTATCTCTTGCAGCTGGGATCATAACTCAAGGCATTGTTAGACTGGGAATCAGACTCCCCTACTCCACCACACAAAGCCTCATGAATCCAGTTATTCAACAAATACTGAATACTGCCATGTGCCAGGCAATACAATAGGTACCAAGGATACAAGGGTAAGCTAATCACAGTCCTTGTCCTCAAAGAGCTTACAGTCTTGTAGGGATCTTACCAGTGATAAAATGGCAAGCACATAGTAGTGGTACCTAATTTGGAGGGAGGAGGTCATCAGGGAAGATTTCTTAGAGGAAGTGATCATCTAAGTTGAAATATACATGATTAATTTCTTAGACAGTAAGTGCCAGGAAAAGCAAAGCTTTCCTTTTTCTTGAAACTAACATGTTTCTTCTTAAAGACAACATGAATCACATTAATTGTTAACTCTTTTTGCTTTGACCCCTAATACTTTTAATTTTGCAATTTAACTCTAATTATGTAAGATCTGATAATTTGCATATCTTCATTCTGAAATTCTTCGTGGCCTTGATTTTCCTTTTATTCTCTTCCTGCGTTTTAAATGTCTATTTTCTGTTTCAAAGTATATGTATTTTTGAAGCTACCTCAAATTCCAATCTCTTCTGACTACATTTAAAAACAGGAACAAAAAATTCCCATATTGAGCTTGACCAGGAATAAATGTAACCTTGGATACCGTTATAAAAAATGTCTTAAGGAAGGCATAATTTTCATTCCTGCTCTCAGCCATTACTCCCCGAGGGGAAAGTGAAGTCAGTAAGAGATATCCTTAAATCCCAGATCTGCCACCTCCTACCAATATCACCTGAGACAAGTTACTTAATGTTAGCTTACCCAGTTTCCTACTACTTTAAGTAGTGATAACATCTAATTTACAGGGAATTATGAAAACTACGTAAATAACATATATACAATGTCCAAATAAATAAATGTCCAGCACACAGTTACTTCTTACAATCATCATTATATGTTAGGCATATGGCATTCTTTCTTGGTTGCCATTGAAGGATCTGTCATCTGTCAATTTGCTAAAACCTTTGTTGAGTCTGTATGTTGTCAACCAGATCTAAATTAATAATATAAGTTAATTTTTCATTGTGCCAAGTAGTACTTCCCAAACAGAACCCATATTATGTTAAAAAACATTTCAAAAGTATTTCTCTTATTCCAATATTTTGGGATTTAGTAAATTTTATATTTATTGTCATAATGTTCACAACTTTGAGATTGGGTTCACACCCATCCTGACAGAAGACCCTTAGACTATTCATTGTAAAGCTGTTTTTCTTGCTCTATTGTTCTCCTAATTGCTTTTCTCCAGGTTTTAATTTTACAGCTTTTCCCCAGTGTCCTTCTTAGACTGGAGATCACCCACAATATTCTAGGTATTGATACTCAATGGTTTTCCTTAATCATAAAGGCAATGCACATTTTTTTTTAAAAAAGCAAAATGCAAATACAAAAGTGTAGAAAGGGCAGTGTCTTCCTTTGCACTCTAGAAATGTTAACAATTTTAGGCCCTCTTGACCTTTCATCCTGTGCATATATGAATTTTAGGTTTGTTTTTACATATAGAAGGTCATGATATATGTTCTATTCTGCATCTTGCTTTTTCTCTCTCAAAAATAAATTGTAAATAACTTCCACATTGCTTTTCCACTTTTAAAAGGTCACATGGTACAAAACATGGAAATAAGCTAAGTGTCCATTGATGGATGAATGGATAAAGAAAATGTGATACACACACACACACACACACACACACACAGAGGAATATTATTCAGCCACAAAAAGAAGAAAATCCTGCCTTTTGCAACAACATGGGTGGATTTTGAGGGAGTTATGCTAGTAAAATAAGTTAGACAGAGAAAGACAGGTATTGTATGTTCTCACCTATATGTGGAATCTAAAAAAGCTGAACTCAAAGAAATAGAGTGTAGGATGATGGTTGCCAGGGGCTAGGAGTGTGAGAAATGGGGAGATGTTGGTCAAAGCATATAAACTTCCAGCTACAAGATAAGTAAGTTCTGGAGATCTAATGTATAGTATGGTGATTATAATTAACAATACTGTATTATATACTTGGAAATTAAGAAAGTAGATCTTAAAAGTTACCACACACACACACAAAAGATAATTATGTGAGAGAATGAAGGTGTTAACTAACCTTATTGTGGTAATCATTTCACAATATATACCTGATCAAATCATCATGTTAAACTTACATATGTTATAAACTTACATGTTATCTCAAACTTACATATGTTATACGTCTATAATATCTCAATAAAGCTGGAAAGCAAACAAAAGATCGCATGGTATTTTGTGGCACAGAGTATCATTGTTTATTTATCCAGTCTCCTACTAATAGTTAATTAGAAAAGAGAATATCTGTTAAAAATAATTAGTGCAATCACCAAATTTTTGTTATACAGATGTTTACTGCAGTAACAATATCTACATCTATCTATATCTATCCTTGTGCACTTGGTTATTTCTTTGGAATGAAATCCGAGAGGAACTGCTGTATTTTATTTGGTTTCAATAGGTATGCCGCACGGTTTTATGTAAGGGTGTGACAGTGTCTTCTGATCCCGCCACACCCAGGATACCCGAATGTTTGTATCAATCTTAGTTTTAAGTCCTATGGAAAGAATTTTCAGGGACTCTAGGATCTTTTCCTGAATTATTACCAATACCAATTATTTCATATGTTTAGTTTAAAATTTTAAAAATATCCTTACATTAATTAAGATATCTGCCTGCAACCAACAGAAGAATTGACTTACAGTTTATATTACTTCCTGAGGCTGCTTTAACAAATTAGCACAAAGTGGGTGGCTTAAAACAACAGAAATTAATTTTCTCACAGTTCTGGAGGTCAAAAGCTCAAAAGCAAGTTGTCAGCAGGACCGTTCTCCCTCTTCAGGCTGTAGAGAATCCCTCCTTGCCTCTTCCAACCTCTGGTGGCTCCAGATGTTCCTTGGATTGTCACTGCATAGTTGTAATCTCTGCCTCTGTCTTCACATTGTCTTCTTTGCGTCCATTTTCTCTTCTCCTCTGTGTATCTCCTACAGGACACTTGCCGTTGGATTTAGGGCCCACCCAGATAACCCAGAATGATCTCATCTTAAGATCCCTAACTAATTACATCTGCAAAGATCCTTTTTCCAAAGAAAAAGGTTCTGGGGGTTCGGACATAGATATATCTTTTTATCGGGGCCACCATTCAACCACATAGTGGCTTAAACAATGAAACCATTTTAACGATCTTATATAAAAAGAAGTCTGTATGTAAGAGGCAATATAGAATGATGTGGCTTAATGATCTCATCAAAGACCTAGACTCTCCATCTTTCTCCCTCCACGATTCTCAGCATGTTATTTTTGTTTTCAAGCTTGCCGCCTTATAGTTATAGGACAGCTGCCCCAGCTCCAGGCTTCACATCCCTTACAGAACAGTAAACATAGCAGGAAGGGAGAAGAGGAAAAAAAAAAGTGACTGTTTTTCCTTTCAGGGAAGAAAACCTCTCCCGGAAACCTCCACAGCTTCCCTCTACCCCCCATCATGTCCAAGCCAGATGTATTATTGGCAGAGGGGAATAGGGGATGCCATGACTGCCTTACATCTATTAAGATACATGCCCTGGGGTACTTGCCACACTGAAACCTGAGTTTTGATAACAAAAAAAGAGGAGGGAATGGCTGTTGGGTAGCAACTAACCAACATTTGCTACAATTCCTAAATGTGTTTCCTGAAGATCACTAATAAAAAAAACTCACCATCCCTTTAATCTACCAATTTACACCACTTCCTTCAATCAATATTTATAACCTATACCTTGGGTACTGTGATAGAAGTGGGAACCTCAAGATCAAGATACAGTCATCCTCAAGGAGCTCTTGGATGAGCTGAATAAAAAGATAAATACATCTATAATTCCAGTACAGCATGACAAATGCTATATTAGAGGTATGTGCATGGGGCAGTGGGGGAATAGATTGCAGTATCTTGAAAGGCAACCCTTGAGTTTTTGAGAAGCAATTAAGCAGAGAAAATGTGGGGGTGGGTAATGGCGTTTTAGATAGAGCGGGTACAAAGACAATGATGACTGGAGACCACCACCACACTTTAGCGGAACTACAAATATATTAATGAAGCTAGAATGGAGAGTTGTGTGGGTAGAAGAAAGGCAAGTCAAACCAGTGAAGTGGGTGGGAGCTAGATGGTGAAGGGCTGTGTATACTGAAATAGGAAAGTGACATGATCTTAAAATCTATTGGAAGCAACTGAAGGATTTTGATACAAGGAATGTTCAAATTAGATGGTTAGGATTACTCCTGACAATGGCTGGATGTTTCTGATTGCATGACTGGGTAAGATGGTGGTGCCATTCCTAAAGAGAGTAAGCAAAAGTGGAGGATTGAGAATTGGGAAAATGATACTGAGTTCAGGTGTGTATTCTGAAATTTGAAATACCTAACTCAAATGGATTCTTTTTTCCTTTTCTTATTCCTTCTAATTTACATGCAATCTGTCATGAGTCATGAATTTAAAGGCCTCCCTTTGGAGGTTTTATTTCCAATTAAAAATATATATATATGTCCTAGGATTAGAAAGGAATACATAAAAATGTTACCAGTGACTGTCTTTGTGGTGAGATTATATGACTTTTTCAAAATACTTTTCAGCATTTCCCAAAGTGAGCATGTTCCATACATTTAAAAACCAAAAAACCCTCAATTCTAACTGCCTGAGATGTTTCTCATTCCAGAGCCAATGTTTTCCCCTCTAGCCATGGAATCTTTTTGAGTAATTTTAAGTACAGTCCGAGTTTCTTACTGTCAATTAAAATTTAAAATTTCACCATTCAATTTTTTGGTCCTACTTCCAATTTCTTATCAACACAAATTACAATTTTGCAATCATTTGCTTACCAGTCTTTCCTATAGATTACGAGGGCCTCGTAGGGAAAAACTCTGGCCTTATTCATCTTGGTAGACACAGTACTAGTGGATGGATATTTAATAAATATTTACTGAATTAGGGTGCACCTTTGTGTTCCTAGTTCCCAACACAGTTCCAATGCCTAGTAAACCTAAGTAAAGCTGTATTTCAACTTTTGACCAGTATTCTACCAAAATCATACAGTCACTACGTGGCAAAAAAATTCTATTTTCACAAACTACAGTATTCTTTTTGTTACACGATATACTATGCATGTGTATAATCAGCATATTTATACATACACATTTATAAGTACACATAATGTTTTTCCCTAATAGACTTAAAGATTCTTCTACCTCTGTATCTTTGAAAGACTGGCAAGTCACATAGTTTTTTTTTTTTTAATTTAAGCTCTTTATTAGAATATAATTGCTTTACACTGCTGTGCCAATTTTTGAGGTACACCAAAATGAATCAGCTGTATTTATACACATATCCCCACCCTCCTGTGACTCCCTCCCTATCCTGGCCCTCTAAGTCATCACCAATCATCGAGTTTGTCTCATGTTACACAGGGACTTCCCATGAGCTATCTATTTTACATTTGGTGGTGTATATATGTTAAAGCTACTCTCTCACTTCGTCCCAGCTTCCCCTTTGCACACATAGCTTTTCTAATTTACTAGTAAGAAAGCTGAAGCTGAAAGTTACCTAAGATCACATAGTTCTCTAAAAGCATAACTAGTTCTAGATAGTGGTTCAAAAAAGCTCTTTTTTTATTGCCTCAAATATTTAAAAGCATGAGACAGAAATGCTTCTACCCTAAAATTCCAGCCTGGACAGAACTGTGGCAGCAGCTTTAATCACTATGTTCCTTTATAAGCTATGTTTATAATGCCATGTTCCAGATATTGTGATGTGCTGGGAAACCTAGAAGTTTCTTCAGACCCTCTTGGCAACAGGGTTCCTGTTTAGGGTCTGTCAACTGTGGCCAAATGCAAGAGATGGGAAAGCTAAAGGAAGACAGAAACAAATTTCTAGCTCAGGCAGTGGTGGCACCGGCAGATTGTTGTACCCTTATAACAGTTGGCTTCTGTGGCACCTGGGTAGCAGCTAGACATGAGCTCCTTGTAGTGGCTGCATTAGCGTCACTGAAGCAGAGGAGCACAATTCCTTTCAGTCATGTGTAGTATGGGTTCTTGCACGAGCTGCTTTCTGTTCTGCAAACGACTGTAGGCTCCAAGGGAAGAAGCAGCTTCCTAGTTACTCACCTTTGGGCAACATCACCTCCTTTCCGGCTTTCAGCCTTTGCAACAATTTTGCTACCTAATTTCCTGTATTAACTCCCTCTTATCCACAAGGAGCTTCCATTTTTCTGATTAATTATGTGGTATAACATTTTATCTGGTTTTCCTACAAACAGAGAATGTGCTATGCTAGGAAAAGTATTTTTGCAGATAAGTTACAAGTTTCAGGACTAAAGTACCAATTTTCCTAAAAATTTTTATTAAATGATTCATATGTGGTCCTTTCTTCCTAAATGGAATACTTGAAATGCAGTATTTTCTCCCTTTCTATTACCACCATTGAATCTTTACTGAGTATCTCCCTTGTTTTAGGCCCTACATGAAAGCTCCAGGAATAGATGGTGTGCAGTACCAGGCTAATTAGTACTGACCACAAGCATATACTTCTAAGTTTGATTGCAAAAATCTTTACTGTGACAGTTACTAGAGATAGATGATGATGATGATATGATTCCTGTACCCACGACATTCTCAAAGAAATAGATGTAGGAAAATTAATTATAGGGAATGATAGATACAAAAATAAAAATATGAACCACAGGCACAGACTGCACAGAGGAAGAGGTTACTGACTGTGCATTGGGGGCATTAGGGGAGGCCCTAGATGTGGGCTGAAATATAAGCTAGATGTGGGCTGAAAAGGAAAACAAGGCATTCCAGAGCAAAGAAACAGCATACGCAAAGACAAATGTAGCTAGTCTCCAGAGACAGCTCCCAACAATTTGTCCCTTTCCTGTATATCTTCTCCCTTTGAATATGGGCTGGCCCTGAAATTGCTGTGACCAACAGAATGTGGTGGAAGTGATGTTCTGGGAATTCTGAGCCCAGTGCTTAAGAGGACTAGCAGTTTCCACTTCCTTCCATTCTCTTCAGATTCTCCTTCTTAGAATCCCACTGTGCTCTAAGAAGTCCAAGCCACATGGAGTAGAATCAAGGAGCTGCAATTGACCACTCAGGATGAGATCTGTGCCAGCCACCAGCCATGTGCATGAGCCATCTGGACATTTCTCCCTAGTTCAGCCCCCTGATGACTATAGCCCCAGATGAAATCGTGTGAAGCATAACTACTCAGCTGAGCCCAGACAATTCACAGAACTGTGACAAATAATATGACTGTTGTTTTAAACTGCTGAGTTTTAAGTAATTTCTCATGTAGTAATGGGGCTCCTGTATGAGTGAAAGTCAGCAGATGACTGGAAGCTCTTCATCATAGAGCAATATTTGTTCTCCATCATTGGGCAATATTGCCCCTTTTTTGTTCTTCCAATAATTTTATTACCTAATTCCTTGTATTAAATCACTCTTTACTTGAAATACCTTGAATGGCCTCTGTTTTTCTGGTTAATCATGTGGTATGACATTTTGTTATCTTACATTCCTAAAACCAAAAAATGTGCTGTGCCCTGGCCGGGGGGGTGGGGTGGGGTGGGTTCTGATCATTTCCACCCTTTTAGTATTGAAATATGACTTTCCAGAAATTTTTTCCTAAATAATTTATACATGAAAATTTCTTCTTAAACAAAGCACACAAAATGTAATTTTTTCTTCTTTCCCATTATTGTCACCGTCAAATATTTACTGAGTACTTGCTGTGTATGTATTATAGCAGATGGTATGAAACATTAGGTGAAATGAGGACTGACCAAACACATATTTATAATTTCAACCTAAAAAACCTGTCCTATGTCATTGCTAGGGATACTGAGATAACGATGATATGGGTCTGTCCTCCAGGAGCTACCACAGGCTACAAATAATAGATTTGTAAACAAATTATAAGATGGTATTATGGATTCAAAAATAGAAATGTATACCACAGGCACAGATAAGAGAAAAGGTGATTACAAATGGAAGCTTCAGGGAAAACTTTTAGAAGCTAAAATTTAAGCTATATGGTTAGAAGTTTAAGAAGGGGAAATGTCATTCAGGGGGGAAGAAGTGCATGCAAATGCAGGAAAGTGGAAAAGAGATGGCATTATTCAGCTTGGATTTCAGTATAATTGAGAAAGTACAGAAAAAGTTGAAACATGTTGTGAAAGATACTTTATGTAGGAGTTTGGAATTTATACTATGATCACCAAGAAGCAGAGGAGTCTCATATTCACATCTGTATTTCAGAAAAATAACATAGGCAGCAATGTGAAGGATGGATCAGAACAAGGAGAGACTGGCAGCAAGGCCAGTTAGGAGGCTTCAGCAAGATTCAAGTGAGAACAATGATAGGGTGTGAAATGAGCTGTTCAACCCTGGAGGCACCATGACTGGAATACTGTAAAAATAAATACTATTTTTCCATATAAACTGTATAATTTTTTTGTTCTAGTTCTGTGAAAAGTGCCATTGGCAATTTGATAGGAATTGCACTGAATCTGGAGATTGCTGACTTCAGACTATACTACAAAGCTACAGTAATCAAGACAGTATGGTACTGACACAAAAAAAGAAATATAGATCAATGGAACAGGACAGAAAGTCCAAAGATAAACCCATGTACATATGGTCACCTTATCTTCAACAAAGGAGGTGAGAATATACAATAGAGAAAAGACAGCCTCTTCAATAAGTGGTGCTGGGAAAACTGGAGACAGCTACTTGTAAAAGGATGAATTTAGAACATTCCCTAACACCATACACACAAAAAAAACCTCAAAATGGATCAAAGACCTAAATGTAAGGCCTGACACTATAAAACTCTTAAAGGAAAACATAGGCAGAACACTCTATGACATAAATCAAAGCAAGATCTTTTTTGACCCACCTCCTAGAGTAAAGGAAATAAAACAAATGGGACCTAATGAAACAAAAGTTTTTGCACAGCAAAGGAAACCATAAATATGATGAAAAGACAACCCTCGGAATGGGAGAAAACATTTGTCAATGAAGCAACTAACAAAGCATTAATCTCCAAAATATATAAACAGCTCCTGCAGCTCAATATCAAAAAAAACAAACAATCCAATCCAAAAATAGGCAGAAGACCTAAATACCCATATCTCTGAAGAAGACATACAGATGGCCAACAAACACATGAAAAGATGCTCAACATCACTAATCATTAGAGAAATGCAAACCAAAATCACAATGCGGTATCACCTCACACCAGTCACACTGGCCATAATCAAAAAATCTAGGAACAATAAATGCTGGAAAGGCTGTGGAGAAAAGGGAACCCTCCTGCACGGTTGGTGGGAATGTAAAGCGATACAGCCACTATGGAAAACAGTATGGAGGTTCCTCAAAAAACTAAAAATAGAACTACCATATGACCCAGCAATCCCACTACTGGGCATACACCCAGAGAAAACCATAATTTAAAAAGATATATGTACCACAATGTTCATTGCAGCATTATTTACAATAGCCAGGACATGGAAGCAACATAAATGTCCATTCTCAGATGAATGGATAAAGATGTGGCACATATATACAATGGAAATTTACTCAGCCATAAAAAGGAGTGAAATTATTTGTAGTGAAGTGGATGAATCTAGAGTCTGTCATACAGAACGAAGTAAGTCAGAAAGAGAAAAAACAAATACCATATGCTAACACCCAGATATGGAATTTAAAAAAATGGTTCTGATGAACCCAGTGGCAGCGTAAGAATAAAGATGCAGATGTAGAGAACAGACTTGAGGACATTGTGGCAGGGTGGGGGGGGAAGCTGGGACAAAGTGAAAGAGTAGCACTGACATTTATACATTACCACATGTAAGATAGCTAGTGGGAAGCAACTGCATAACACAGGGAGATAAACTCGATGATTGGTGATGACCTAGAGGGGTGGGATAGGGAGGGTGGGAAGGAGGCTCAAGAGGGAGGGGATATGGGGATATATGTATAAATACAGCTGATTCACTTTGTCGTACAGTGGAAACTGGCACAACAGGGTGAAGCTATTATATGCCAATAAAGATCGAAAGAAAAAAATAAATACTACATTGAAGGTGGAGGCAGCACTTTCTCCAAGCGCTTCCTCATATATTAACAGCTGTTGACTTAGTACCATTAAGAACACAATCCTTAATTTTAAAATTCTAAATAACGGGCCACAGCTGCTAGATCTTGTTTCCTATTTGTATAATAGTAAGCTTGTTATTGGGATATGAATAGGGGACTTGCAATGAAAAATTTTAATCTGGACTTGTTTTTTGAGAGCTTACTCCAAAAAAATACAAAATTCTGTAACATTTAGATAAGATGAAATTGTAGAAACCTGATGCCGGGTCACATTTTCCTTTAGGCTTCCAAGTATTTTGATCAAAAGAAAAGTCCTATATAAAGCATATACCATAAATGAACTTTATTAAATAGCTTCTGTAACAATACTTCATATTCTGCATAACACTGAGTGAATCATTTGGACAACAGTGTGCAGAAAAATGATGCTAAAAATATTACCAGTAAGCTCTACAATTTTCTTGCAATAGCACACAATTTGCTATCTTCAGGCAGATTTATAATTTTTAAAATAACCTTCAAATAAAAGTATAAAGATTCCCAGAATACTTTTGTGGGGAAAGCAGAATGACTTAGTTGAAGAAACATAATCCTCAGAACTACTTAGATTGGGGTTCAAATTCTGATGCCTTCACTTGCTAGATGTTACTGTATTACTTAATTTCTTTTAACCTTAGTTTCCTTACTTATAAAATTTTATAATAAAAACAGATCAAGGACTTCCTAGGTGGTGCAGTGGTTAAGAATCCGCCTGCCAATGCAGGGGACATGGGTTCGAGCCCTGCTCTGGGAAGATCCCACATGCCGCGGAGCAACTAAGCCTGTGCACCACAACTGTTGAGCCTGTGCTCTAGAGCCTGTGAGCCACAACTATCGAGCCCGTGTACTGCAACTATTGAAGCCCATGTGCCTAGAGCCCGTGCTCTGCAACGAGAAGCCACTACAATGAGGAGCTCGTGCACCACAATGAACAGTAGCCCCCGTTCGCAGCAACTAGAGAAAGCCTGTGTGCAGCAACGAAAACCCAATGCAGCCAATAAATAAATAAAATAAATGAATACATTAAAAAAAAAGAATAGAGTCTTCTTTAAAAAAAAAAAGAAAATGTAGGTTTAAAAAAAAAAAACAGATCAAATTGTAGGGACTACAATTATATGTATGATTCAACTGCACATATAAACCTAACACTACTAGGCTTGTAAAACATACCCTATCCTATGTAATGCATGAAACAAATGCTTCTCAAGAAAATACCATTGTTGTCTCTTTTTATCTTAACTATACTGTATATTACTACACCTTACTACACACCCTAGAAATTTATTAATGACATAAATATGAAGTTAATGGTATTTTTATAGGCACAAAAAAGGCAAGAAACTATTAGAAGATAACTGGATAACCAGACAATTTTGAGTTCGCCATATTTTCCCCTAGGAGCCAGAGGAACCTTAGCTGTCTGAACGGCAAGCAGTTTCTTCTTCCATTATGAGATATATCCTTTCTGATTCTCTCCCTCCACTGTCAATCCTCAATAAAAACCTCTCAATCACACTAAAATTGTTTCTGACAAATCTTCTAGCTCCACTACTAATTCCCTATCAGTGACAAACAAGTGCTATTCATATAAAAGTATAACAAAAGCAAGAAACACACTAGATAAAATGAAATTGAAAGGAAATAACCATGGGCTGTATTATTTTCCACACTCACAACATTATGCATAAGATAAGAAATTTCAGAAATAAAATATTGCATCTTGGATGTCTACTATATTTAATGGTATAGCTGTGTTACCAGTTTACCACTCTGGACTATCGTTACCTACCTTTACAGAGGTGATAAGAAAATGAAATAACATATGTAAAGATCTAATACAAAAGTGTTGGTCCCCTTTGTTCATGCCACATTTATCACGTAAAGTTTTTTTTAAGATTTTTTTGATGCAGACCATTTTTAAAGTCTTTATTGAATTTGTTACATTATTGCTTCTGTTTTATGCTTTGCTTTTTTGGGCCACCAGGCACGTGGGATCTTAGCTCCCCGACCAGAGATCTAACCCGCACCCCCTTCACTGGAAGGCGAAGTATTAACCACTGGACCGCCAGGGAGGTCCCTATCATGTTATAAATTGTCTTTATATGTGCATTCATATTATATTGCTTTCCTTTTACTTCTCAATACATTCAGTCCACTGAAAAAAACATGCTTGTTTGGGACCAAACAGATTTGTAACCATGTTCATAGCAGCATTATTCATAGTAGCCAAAAGGTGGAAGCAACTCATTCACAGACAGATCAATAGATAAACAAAATATAGCATATACATGCAATGGAATATTATTCAGCCTTAACAAGGGATGAAGTTTTGATACATGGATGAACTTTGAAAGCATTATGCTAAGTGAAATAAGCCAGACTCAAAAGGACAAACACTGTACGACCCCATGTTTGTGCGGTACTTAGAGAAAACAGAATACTTACCAGTGGCTGGGTGGAAGGAAGAATGGGTAGTTATTGTTTAGTTGGTGCAGTGTTTCAGTCTGGGATGATGAAAAAGTTCTGGAAATACTGGTGATGGTTGTACAACAATAACAATGTACTTAATACCACTGAACTAAACACTTAAAAATGATTAAAATGGTAAATTTTATATGTATATTTAACCACAATAAAAATATTTTTTAAAAAATCATGACTTAAAAGATATATATAGTAATGAGACAGTATACCTGATCTATCTCAAACTGGGTGTGTCCAGGATCTCTGAGTGAAAAACAGCAAGGAGGTAAATTTCTAAGAACTGGACTTAGGATCCTAGGGCGTGAAGGGATCAACAGATGTGAAGTTAAGAGCCACCTTTAAGATTTGACTTTTCTGGAAATACATTTTAATCCTGGGTCTATTCTCTCCAAATCACCCTGCTTTTGTCTTTTTCTATGAACATCATGTTTTGCTTCCAACAGAGGTCCAGTTTCAGTCTTTCCCCTCTAGTACGCTATCCTAAAAGTAAAACCCTGGATGTTCTAAGGCAGTGGTTCTCAACAGGGGTGATTTTGCAACTTGAGATGACATTTGGAAATGTCTGGAGACATTTTTAGGTGGTTACAATGGGGCAGGGGGTAGTGGTTGCTACTGGCATCCAGTAGGCATAGGCCAGCGATGCTGCTAAACTTCCCACAAGACACAGGGCAAACAGCCTGGCCCAAAATGCCTATATAATGCTGGGTTGAGAATCCTGTTCTAAGATCCTGTTTTAAGGTTTTACTAAGTTGCTTGATTTCTGGTGGAAACTGATAAATTAAAATTCACCTCTTTGATTCCCTACTTTCTGTTTTCATTTACATCCTTTATAGGAAAAAAACAAACCTAAGCACATATGCTAAGGGTAGGTCTTTTATTTTGAGGAAACAGGACAAGTATCAGTGGAGACACTTTTATGACAAGTGGGGGGTAGGTGAGGGGAGGCTATTTACGCTGCCATTCTCTTCACCTTGGCCAATCCTACCCATGATACTCTATGCCATGGGGCAAGATGAAAAATAGAGGGGGACAAGGTGTTAGGGAGAGAGAAAAAGGAAAAAGAATCCAAGTGAAGCCAGGGGAAGGTAGTGCCTATTGGACAATTCTTCCCAGTGGCCATTTGGATAAGAGAAAATATCTGCGTAACCAAATAAAGGTATAACAAAAAACTGTTTAATTCAATTAAAAATTTAAATCATGGATTTTCTACAACATGCTCTTTTTATTTTATTTATTTATTTATTTATTTATATTTTATTTTTTTTGGCTGCACCACATGGCATGTGGTATGTTAGTTCCCTGACCAGGGATTGAACCCTCGGCCCCTGCACTGAGTGCAGAGTCTTAACCACTGGACCGCCAGGGAAGCCCTTCAACATAGTTTTTAAACAACATACTGTTTATGATTACCTAAAATTTGCATTTCTTCTGAGGAGCAATAATCTAATGAATGCACAATACTACTGTGTCAATAACAAGAACAAATACTTTTGCTTTTATTTTCCTCTTGTATCATACTAAATAACAGACCTGCTGTAGCAAGTATAACTCATTTGATGTAATTTAGGAATTTCAAGAAACTCATTAACATTCTCAGGCCACTAGACCATTATAGTAATTCATTATTATAGTACACATTAAAAGGGTGTCTTCTTACAAACACTTTGGAAAGCTGACTACATACTAAACACCGAATATAGGCACAACCCATGACCCAATAATTCCACTCCCAGGTATATATTCAACAGAAATGCATATATATATATATATATATATATATATACACACTCACCAAAAGACATGTAAAAGAATGTTTTCCACAGCATTATTCATAATAGCCCAGCACTAGAAACTATGCAAATGCCCATCAATGGTAGAATGGATAAATTCTGTATATAATAAAAATAGATAAATTAATGAAATACTATTCAGCAATGAGAATGAATGAACTACAAATACATACAACAATATGAATGAATCTTGCTCTGGTAGGTTGAGCAACAGCCTCCTAAGATAACCAGGATTGAAGCCCTGGAACCTGTAAATGTTACCTTATATGGCAAAAGAGACCTTGTGGATGCAATTAAATTAAGGATCTTGATGGGGGATTATCCTGGATTATCCAGGTGGGCCCTAAATGTAGATGCAGAGGAATATTTGACTATAAAAGAAGAGAACATAATGTGATGATAAAAGCAGAAGCTCTGAAACATGGAAGAAGAACCCACAAGCCAAGGCTTATAGGCAGACACTGGAAACTGAAAAACAGACAAGGAAACAGATCCTCCACTCACAATTTCCAGATTCAGGAACCAATCTTGTCTTTGGCTTAATGAAACTGACTTTGGACTTCTGATCTTCAGGACTGCAAGAGATACACCTGTGTTGTTTTAAATCACTAAGTCTGTGATACTTTGTTACAGTGGCATCAGGAAATATACTCACAAATATAATGATGAGCAAAAAAAGATGATATTATGTATGACTGCATTTACATAAAAGACAGGCAAAACTGATTTTAGAAGTCAAAATAGAAGTTAATTCTGGGAAGGAAGAAGAAGATAGTGTTGAGACGGGGCAAAAGGAGGGCTTCTGGGATGTTCATAACACTCTGTTTCTTGATCTGAGGGCTAGCAAAACGCATACATTTAATTTGTGAAAACCCTTATTTATGTACTCTTCTATATGTATAGTATACATAACTTTAAAAATTGATGCCTTTTCAACACCTATCAATCTGACAGTCTGCTGAAAAAGACATATATTCAAGGAGGTGGGGGAAATACTAAGCAATAATGTTATTTCTCAAGAACCCTAAAGATTTTGTTTCTCGAGAAGATTTTTAAAATAGTTAACAACAAACAGAATATAATAGTTAACTGCTAAAAAATAAGCTAAAAGTAAAACACTGCTTAATTAGATTCTGTTATGCCTGCACCCTAGGACTGTAAATTACAAAAATACGAGTAAAACCACCTTTTCTGAAATAACAGTAAACAAAGGAGAAAGTCAAGTACCATATACCAAATGGTCAAAATGTCTTTTGGGCCTAAGATTCTTGAAACTAGTAAAAATGGTAACAACAGAAATCTTATGCCATTAATCTATATAGATCATTAAATATAAAAACAATTTATAAAACACATCAGATTTTATTGCTTGAAGAATACAGCATATGAAAATCACAAGAATGTCAAAATGAAAAGTCACTAGGATTCAAACATATAATACATTATTATCAGATGCAGTAAAATATTAATTAACCTGAACTCTGCATCAAAAAGGAAAAAAAAAGGATGGAAAAATATCTAAGTTGTTTACTTAAGAAACAGATATACTTAAAAGAGAAAGTATAAGGATGTTACAGTACAAGTTAGAAAAGCCAACACTTATTAACTTATAATTTCTTAGACTAGACTACCTTTGGTACTTAAACTTTTAAAAAAACAGTCCCTTCTATCTTGTCCAAACGCACTTCATGGATACAATATCAACTTCAACTCAAAACATTCAGCAAGATTCATATATTTGTGGCATGGAAGAAGTGTATTTAATAAATGTATGACAATATGTCACTTTTTCTAAAACTGCAAAATATCATTAAGAAATCTAATACTTGTAAACTTTACTTATTTAGCTCTTTAATTAAAATTGGAATCCTGGCAGCCACAATCTATCTTTAGACCTGGTGAATATACAAATTTAAATGATTTGGCAACTGACATAGGAATTTAGATTACTTCATACTATCTTAAGTGGCTTTTCCAGTCTGTTTTCAAATTCCAACAATAGGCCAGTTGTTCAACACACCAGATTCCTATAAAAATCACTACCACACTTTATTTATTAGAACCAAATTAAAGCTTTTCCCTTTAATGAGCAGGTTGAAACTATATTTCATATAGGACTGATCGATTATGACACTTTCTTAAACAAAACAAAACCAATCATTTTTTAAAGCTCAATTATGATGGAGACAATGATGCCATTCCAAAAGGAAGCATTGGACACTCTAGGCCATCTAGTCAAGAAATTGTAAAAGTAATGCTAAAAACAAACAATAAGTAAACTATAACTACAAGTTAAATTACAAAAAAAATCCCTCTTATAGCAAGCATGCTCATTAACTTTCACTTCTTTCCTCCAGCAAAGGCTTGAATATTCATGAACCTTAGTTAAACCAACGGAACCTAAGCAACTGTTTCACAAGTTCCAATAAACACGGATGGACCAAGCAAGTAATACTATTAACAATTATTGGAGTGAAATACTAAGAATCATGACAGTCCTCAAAACTGGGCAGTCTTTCAAATGTAATAGTATAGCTCAAGATGAATTATGCCATAATAAAACTTTAGTCTTTACCTCTACATAAAACAAAAACAAAATCAAGAACAAAAACATAACCTACCAAATTTTACAATTACTATTGAACATATTCTTCCTAGTTTTTGAATGTCTTGTTTTGAGATTTTTTAAACAAGTATATTTACCTGAGCATATATATTTATTGCCTATATATATACTCATTTTAAAAGACAAAAAATCCAGATACTACATAACTGAACTGTTTTTTTCACCAACCTGATCTAATGTCTACTGCATCACACAACACCTCCCCCCCAATAATTTAAAATTCCCAATTTTTAGTTTAGTTAAAAGGGCAGAGGAAATGCAAATGCAGGTTTAGAGCTTCTGTATAAATTTCACTGTATTTTTATAAACTCGAAGTTTTCTGTAACACTGTTTATTGATCAAATAAAGGACTCACTGCTATCTAAAATTTCATAAACACCATTAAAAATTCAAAATTGATATTATACTGAACCTTAAATTTTCAATAGTTCAAAGAGACAGTTTTTACACGAATAGCACACAATAGATGAAACTTAACAGCAGATATCTCTAGAATACCAATGGCAAGTCCACCAAGATGCATACAAAATTACAGATAAGCATTTCTTTCACTGTTTTCTTGTGCAGGGAAAAACATTTATAGAGGAAATAGAAACTCAGCTGGTGAATTTCAGATATCATCATCATCTTCTTCATCCTGAGAAGATCCTGCCTGGTTGGATGCACTTGCTGAAGCAGCAGCAAGCTGTGCTTGTTGGGCAGCTTGCTGCATTTGAAGCCATTCCTGTTGGGCCAATTCTGCTTGTTGCTGTCTAGCCTAAACACAAAAAACATTAAAAAAAAATAATAATTTTTTAAAAAACCTACAACATGCACACTTTGTATATTAAGCCAATCGCAGTCATTTTCAAATTTGGATGTTTTCCAACTACTGTATAGTTGTTGTACATCAGAACAACATGAACTCTATAAGAAAATATGATTTAGATATTTTCCAACTACTATATAGTTGTTGTACATCAGAACAACATGAACTCTATAAGAAAATATTATTAGAGATTACTAATTAGAGATTCCAATTAGAGATTGGAAACTCTCTTAAGGAGAGTTTCCAAAAGTTTCCATAAAAGTTTTCAAAAAAAGTTTCCTTTTATGCTACATAATAGTTCAACTGAAGAACCTAAAAAAGTTTAAAGAAAAATCACAATATTCTCTCTTTGGTTCCTTTTCCCTGTGTTTCTCTCTTTTGTTTTACTTGATTCTTCTGTCCTCTCAACTTATAATTTTGATGTAAACACTTGCAATCTAAAAATTATTTCTGTGATTTAAAAGTTTGCTAGCACAATACCCCTGTTAAGGAAAAGTACTGTACATGAATGCAACAGCTACCTTGATATTTGTTTTAAGTTTCCATCTCAGTTCCCTACCCTACAGATACATCTCTCTCTGCCTCTGTCCCTCTCCTCCTCTCTATAAATACACAGGTACGTACACACACACAGGCATAGAACATACCCTTCCCACATACACACTAGTGAAAATATACTTATCCAGTACTGAATTTAAGTGGAATAGTTAAAATCCATTCATTTGAAATATCCTCTATAAAAACCACCACAGGATTGGAGAAACCAAGATGCATACATATGTATTACATGCCCTGTTGCATGAGCTAAGTTAAGGCTCCTTCCCAATTTAATTTCACCCATCAGCAGAAAAACCACACCAAGAAGAGAAAAAATGAATCTGTTTTTGAAAAGATCACATAATTTCCCATTAGAGTTTACCAAAACAATGTTGTTTCTCCATTTCTGCCTTTCCTCAGAATTAATCTTTAAGCCTGGCTCATACCCTCCTTTAAGAATGGCCAATTGCTAGTCATCATTTAAAAGACATATCAGTTTTTCTTGATCCTCCTAGATCACATTTTCGGCTCTATTTCACATTCTATAATTCTCTATGCATTCCCATATCTATCCATTTTGTTCTCTAATTACCTAAGTATACATCTTTTTTCTCCACTAGACTTGAGAATAGAAAACGTTTCCATATTTATTGTTGCATTCCCAACATATAGGCCCCCACTAATTTCTGAATGAATGAATGTTTTGTGGAAAAACAATGATGCTTAGCATAACTTTAAGATTTTACCAGACTTCCTTGGTGGCACAGTGGTTAAGAATCCACATGCTAATGCAAGGAACGGGGTTAAATCCTTGGTCTGGGAAGATACCACGTGCCGTGGAGCAACCAAGCCCATGTGCCACAACTACTGAGCCCATGTGCCACAACTACTGAGCCCACGCACCTAGAGCCTGTGCTCCACAACAAAAGAAGTCACCACAATGAGGAGCCTGAGCACGGCAATGAAGAATAGCCCTGCTCTCCACAACTAGAGAAAGCCCACATGCAGCCATGAAACCCAACACAGCCAAAAAAATAAATAATTTTTTTAAAAGATTAAGATTTTACTGTGTACATTCCTAACTTTTCTTAATAATCTGTTGTGAATTTATTATCCAAACATTCCTAGGGGAGAATTACTACGCTAAAAAAAAAAAATCATTTAATTGTTACCAATTTAGTCCAAATTTCTCAGCCTAGAGTTCAAGACCCTCCAGATTACTGTCTGCCCCAATGTATTTCTCTAATCTTCTTTCCAAACATTTATCTTGTGCTCCAAAAAACAAACCAAAAAACCCCTAGAACATAAAATGTTGCCCAAACACACATCATACCCTTCCATTTTTGCTACCTTTACTCATGCTGATGATAGTCATTCTATTTGACATCTCCTCATTTTCACCTACTGAAATTCCACTCTTTCTTTAAGTCAAACTGAAATACTACTTTCTCCATTAAGTTTGTTCCTGATTCCTTCCAGTATCATTCAGGGTCTAATCAGGAGATAGAAGTCACACTAGTTAGGGAAGCAGAAAGAATGTAATGTAAAAGATTATTAACCAAGTATAAAGTACTAGGTAACTAAAACGGCAAGAAATGAACACTAAGTTATGCGGGTGGCAACTACAGGAAGCAGCCACCAACCCTAAAACTGGGGGGAACAAGGGAAGAGGCTGGGATTTTTAAAACTTAGAAGCTTAGAGGAGCAACCCATGGAACTGAAACTCAGACTTCTAAAGAAGGGGCATGGATTGGCTGTACTACTACCTGAGGAAGGGGATGCATGTTCAGGCTGCTTCTGTAAGTGTTAGAGAAACTACAAACCAGGTTCAGTTCCTGCTACAGGAAAAAACTGATGCAGCCAGGGTGAACCATCACTGTGTTGCTCAAACGAACTTGAAGCCAACTGAAAGTAAAAGAACGGAACAAGTGCCTTCTTCCACCCAACCGTGTAATCTCCCTCTAGAGCCCCCTACTGGCAGCAGAGTCTAACAGAAGTCAGAGAGGCGGAAACGTGATTGCAGAGTACTGGGCCCAGTCTCAAAGCAGGGTTTCATGCTGAGATAATCGTTCAGTAAGTGGCACACTCCTACACCACTAAAATCTAATGTGATGTCTCTGTACTTGGGGATCTCTTTTTATCTTCCTCATGAGAGTAGTCAACCTCATGTTACAGTTGTTAATGTACCATATTATACCTCCCCTACAAGACAAAAACGTTTTTTGTTTGTTTCAGAAATTAAAGACCAGGTACTCTAGTAATTACTACTACCCATTTTTATAAAGAAATATGGAAAATATTTCCATAACACACAGGCATACTTACTTTTACCGCAGGAATACCCAGAGTTCAAAACAGACTAAGAATACTGCACAGAAAATACTTGAAAATCGTAAGGCAAACCAAATATATCAATTTAATCAACTTAAGAATACCTATTCTGTGGCCTAATCGACTATAAATAGGTCCAATTTTGTGGCACAGAAAAAATAATTGAAATAATTTCAAGTCTCTACACAGGTTTTATTGCAAAGTTGCTTTATCTTGTAGTTTACTCAATGATTTGCAAAGACATGTACCAGTTACACTTAAAATTTAACTGACTTTTAGGTCCATCACCCCATATCAGCACCCATACTTTTCTCTCTGAACATAAAAGCATTCTGGTGCTTTTAAAATCAATGTTGATTGGTAAATATTATTTGTATTCATTTCCACAAATTGAAAATTTCAGTGGTATTTGTTCTAATTTCTTTTTTCCCCTCTTGCTTCTTACCCAATCCATCCCAAGTATTTTCCTTCTAAAATGGAAGAGTGAAAGAGAAGTAAGTAGGCATATACTTCCTAATTCACTCTTCTGCAGATATTCATTATGTTTTAAGATTCCCACTTCCATATACAAAAATAACTCATTTATAATTTACAGTTATCTTTAACCTCATATTAGTGGTACCTCCTTTTCAAATATTTGCTGCTAGCAGTGAAAGACAGCTTCAAATGAGGATGCTATTGTGTTAGTATGTAAAATAAAGTCTAAATGATTAAGTGAAATGAAAGTTTTGAAAAAGATGTTATAATAATTTATCAGTTCCTTTTATATTTAAGACTAAAGTACTTTGTGCTCTAGGGAAAGTACTAAGTGGCTGCTATAATTCTACTTCTCTGCTGATTTTTCTCACAACAGCAAAGAAATACTAAGGTATTTTCACCCATAGGTCAGGGCAAGAAAGAAGGGAGATAAGGGGGAAAAAAAACCAAACAGATGACAAAGGTAGAGAGGTAAAGACAGATTTGGCAGGCAGTCAATAACTTCTTTCATTCATCTTTTTGCCCTAGAAACAATAACATGTTCATTCCACTTGAAAGTTGCAAAATAAATTTAAGCAAACAAAATGGTGGCTAGAGCATTAGCACAGTATGGTAGAAAGAGCACAGGTTCTGGAGTCAGAAGATACTTACGCATTTCATTTGTTTAAGTCAATCTTTCCCAGTAAACTAAGCTTCATAATGATAGAAACCATGTCTCTTTTTTATACTATGATAAGCCTACCACCTAGCACTATATCTGGTAAATAGGGAAGACTTTAATAAATATCTGTAGAGCAAATGATTTCATGCAAGCTTCTCCATCTCTGACTCTGTTTCTTAATGTGTAAATGGGTACAGTAAAATTTGTTATCCATTAAAAACTCTGCAAAATATATAAAGTATTCAGCAGAACATCTTCCTTTTATCAAATATTTACTTTGGCACCCTGTAGATGATATGCAATAGTAAAGACTCAATAAACAACAAGCCATTAGCTTTTTAAAAAATTTATCACTCCTTTGGTACCTCATATTCATATGGATTATAACATTGCTTGCATGTACTCATACCCTGCCTCAAAGTCCTATTTATAAATTGGACTTTTTAGCACCTATTCATAAATTGTTGTGAGGATTAAATGAAATTAATACTGGTAAATTACTTGGCAACATGATTAACACATGGTTAGAACTCAATAAATGTTGGTAAGCTTTTCTCTTCCTTACTAATTTAAATGGTATCTGGTGTCTAGTGCTTAATAACACTTAAAATTCAAATGCTTTTTAATATAAACCAAACTGGTTGTTATGACTACAAAGAGATCAGTTATGGTACTAATCTGGAAGAGATGACCTAAAATGGTATTTCCCAATTCTAATGGTAATTACAGTTAAGTGGTAGCAATTCTCACCTTTTCTATTCAAATCAAACCTGTCTTTCAATTTCAAATGAGAAGCAAGAACTATTAGGGAAAAATAGCATCATCTTCTCCCCACTTTTTTTTTTTATTTAAATAATGATGAATAGGTTCTTTAACCTCCTCAAACCTCAGAATTATAATTTGGAAGATCAAGGTTGAAAGAAATGATTTCGAAAGTCTCTTCCACCCCTAAAGTTCTGTGCTTCCTTGATTCATCAACTCAATTCAGTCATCCATTCAACAATTCATTGACTATTCCCCCTGTACTAGTTACCAAGTTAGGTCAGTGCTAGAGATAACAATTAATAATGGGTCCTGCCCTCAGGGAGCTTACAGACTAATGGCAAGGACAGATATTTATAAATGACCACACAGCTCTATTCCCATGATGAAATAATTATCTCTGTGGAACTGAAACACTCCATATTTTACATCCTTTTTGCCACAGAACCACCTCTGACCCAACGATTTAGGTCTAACTTCCAAGATCGTCCCACTGAAAAGTGAGTCAAATGCTACATTTCAAAAAAGTATTTATATACAGACAGTTTGCTTGAGCAATCTGAGCATTTTAGTAGTATCCAAAAATGGAATGGATTATTTTTTAAGCTGTTATCAAAAATTTTCAAGTTCATAATTCTTTGCCCCTACCTTTGCAGGGTAGGTAGGGAAGAGGTACAGAGAAGAGAAGTAAAAATACCATTAAGGTTCTCTCAGCCCCTGCTGATAAATTTAGCCTTGAACAGTGATTTGCATTCTTAATAATCAGGTTATTAAGCTCTCAGTCTTATGTGGAGTAAATATTCAGTCACATTCAAGAATCACTGTAGGGATTTCCCTGGTAGCACAGTGGTTAACAATCCGCCTGCCAATGCAGGGGACATGGGTTTGATCCCCGGTCCAGGAAGATTCCACATGCCATGGAGCAACTAAGCCTGTGCACCACAACTACTGAGCCTGTGCTCTAGAGCCTGCAAACCACAACTACTGAGCCCACGCACTGCAACTACTGAAGCCCACGCACCTAGAGCTTGTGCTCCACAACAAAAGCCATCACAATGAGAAGCCCGCGTACCACAACGAAGAGTAGCTCCCACGTGCCACAAGTAGAGAAAGCCGGCGTGTAGCAACAAAGACCAAACGCAGCCAAAAAAAAAAAAGAATCACTGTACGCTGTAACTGTCTTCTCCCCAGCTTCAAGGAACCTGGTAGAAAAGAAAGGAAGGCCAATTTTTCTCTCTCAACTTCTTCCTCTTGTTCTTGCCCTACATGCTTGTGGGTACTCTGGGCAACACCCAGTGCATCCCACGCTTGGGAGTGGAAAGGACTGATGGACAATTTTATTGGTCTTTGCCATCAGCATGGAGTATATGTGCATATTGATTGCGGTGTCTATTCACTCCACGTGGAAGCTGTGCAGGTGGGCTTCTGCATCCCCTAATCCTCATCCCTAGGTATTTTTATTAGGTAATAAATGCTGCCAGCCTTTAATGCCTCTGCTATAACACCAAGGCACAGTGAACCATGGGGAGGATACGATGGGTGAGAGATACTATAGCAGTCATCTTTGGAAAATATGACCTTCCACAGAGGATGACTCCAAAATGCATTACAGAGCTGGCTTCTATTTTGCCACCAAGGGAATGAAGAAGGTACCCAGGATTCTGAGGATGGGCCAAGGCAGGCCCAGAAGATGGTACAGAGGTAACGCTGGGGAAATTCTGAGAGGCTAGCCACAAACTCCACTCAATCCCAGCTCCCTGTGGTCCCTTCCTTTTTGAAAAAAATAGAGGGGGTGGGTATTAGTACTCGTTTCTAACCCTTCACAGACTGGGCATTAGAACTGTGACAAGCAAGAAAGGAGGAAAGTTTTCTCCCTTTCTCTGTTCCACTGGCCCTCCAAAGTTTTTTTAAGAGTAGAATGTTTTAAAGGTTATTAAAGACCTAATTTAACTACAAAGTAGATGTTGATCAGATTTTTCTTATATGCTATTCAGCTAAAAATTTGATGCAGTATTTTCTCACCAGTCCATCATTTTAAATCTTGAGAATGTTTAGGTAAACTTTTCATGGTTTTAAACTGTCATTCAGCCTGAAAAAAACATCAAAGTAAAATCTCAGTAGTTATTTGGAGCTGTTCTCCTCAGAAAACAGGTTGCTGCAAATATTTGCTTTTTATATAAAGTAAATAACTGGCCAAATAGAGTCAAACTGGCCAGACCTAACATCAGAGTATGATCAAATGATCAGCCACAGAAAGAAATTCTTTGGGTACATATGTTGACTTAGTAAATGCTTTTAGAAACCAGAATGATTTTGGTTAGCAAAAAGTGTTGGATTCAGATGAAAATGATTTAAAACATGTTACTTACTTTTGCAAATAATTCCTGTTGCTGTCTCAATAACTCTTCTTCAGGAATGCCAAGGTTTTCCAAACGAGAATTGGCCTTTCTTCTTTTTAACGCTACTGTCTTGCATTCTTGTAAGACTTCTTTTACTTCACTGATATAAGAGCCAAAGCCTAAACTGTCTAGTGCTGGGGAAATAAAAATATGAAAACATGAAAGTGTGATAAAACACATCTTTTCCCTCACCTATAGAACATTAAATTTTGTGAGGGTTTGGCCAGGGGTGGAGGGGAAGGTTGTTGTTTTCTAATAATTTTACTTACTTTATAGCTGCACAACAATCATCAGTATGGCTAAGACAAAATATTTTATCAACTTTCTTAATATTAGATTGCAAATCAGTTAAAACTTAAGGAAGATTTCAAGGCACTGGCCTTCACGTTTCCCTTTCTTTCTAATTTTTTAAAAACCAAAGCATTTCCTGTGAGGAAAATAAAGTCCAATGTAAGAACATGTGGTTTTAGTAAGAAAACATTTTTCCTATACCACTCATAGTAAATCTAATCATTAAGTCAGTCATTTTCTCAAAGAATACAAAAAAAAAGCAAATATTTGGAATATATTTGTTAGTAAAACATATTTTGTGCCATTTGGCTTAGAAAAAGTAGGCTGGTAACACATGCTCTAACTTTCAGTAAGATAGGATGAAAGAATAGATAAGTTCTTTTTTTGTCTAATATACCAACAGGAAACACATTTTTAACAAACATTTTTAGCAAACACGCTCAAACTGCCGAGTTTAAGAAATAATGGTGGAAATAACTTACGAAATTCAGCATTTATATTCAGCCAGTTTCCCTTGAAAATAAAACTTAACAGGAAACACTATACAAATATTTAAAGTGACGTGGCAGAAAAACTGGAATAAAGGAAGACTATAAGGATAGAAGAAACTTTAACAAAAAATTCTCTCCCTTTATTTTTTCACATTTAGAAAGAAAAATTTATAAGAAAATAATGCCTTCTGTAATCCAGAAAAACAAAGCATAAAATTTCCTTTTTGGCTCACAGTATTTAAAATTATATAGTTTTCTATATGTTGACTAATGCCCCCAAATCATATTTTGCTTTCTGAGCCAATGATGAAATACAGGTAGTGAAAAACACAGTAAATAAATCAGTTCATCAGTTCTTACAGTCTTTCAACAATTATGATGAGCCAGACTCCCTCAGTAAAGATGCCCTAAATTCTGGACTTCCCTGGTGGTGCAGTGGTTAAGACTCAGCTCCCAATGCAGGGGGCACGGGTTCGATCCCTGGTCTGGGAACTAGGATCCTGCATGCCGCATGGTATGGCCAAAAAAAAAAAACTGCCCTAAATTCTAAATTCTAACTTAGGGATTTGCTCTTCAGGGAAAACACCAAATATACCTTTAAAAGCTACATTCCCATGTAAACTGTGGTTGTTAAGGCATTTTGAAGATCTACAACTTTAATTATTTCATATATTAAGCTGTTTCATCAACTGTCTTTAAAAATAATGTGATGCCAAAAAGCAGACTGCTATTACTTGGAATTTTAATTAAGTTAACTTACAGACCATCCCCTTGTCCTCCCAAAATTTCAATAAGACATTATTCTGAGTTCTGTTTACCAACTTCACCACCACCTAATTCCTGGCCTCAAGGAGCTTGGGGTATAGTAGGAAATTAAGTGAAAATTAGGCAGCCTGAATTTTTTACTTGAATTGACAAGACATTATTTTTTAAGTGTCAATGCTAAAAGCCAAAGTTTTTGTTTTATCTTTTTTACCTTTTCTCTTTTTTAAAGTCACAAGCATAATAGTGCATTTTCAATAATACAGGCTAGAGATAATACCAAAAGAAATCAGTAAATGACTTACGGTGTCCTGCCACATTCTAAAGAAAAGTCTTATTTCCTTAGCCCTACAACAAGATCCTCCAGGATCTAGCCTCACTTTCCAGCTTTATTTCCACCATTAAATCCCTACATACTTTGCTAAACCTGACCACTCAGTGTTTCCCAACAGGCACCAGTTTCCCACATTCATCTGAGAGTAATTCATTCAAGGCCCAGATTAAATTATATTTTCAAATTAAGCTTGCCTGATCCTCCTACACAGAAGTAATCTCCCCCTTTTGAAATCAGATAGACTCAGAATTTGAAACTTGGTTGTCACTGTATTTGTATAGCCTTGGATATGTTGCTTAATACCTCTAAGCTTCAATTTTCCATCTCTAAAATGAGAATAGCATCTATTTCATAGTACCTTTCTACAACAAGAAGCACTATAGTGGTTAACCCAGCTCTGCCTCATATTAGCTGTGTGATTCAAGATAAGTTCCTTTACTTCTGTTCCTCTAAAACAAGAATAACAGTACCTACATTTCATGAGATCAGGTTGCTGTGAAGAATAAGCGAATTAATATAAACACAGAGCTAAGAATAGAGGCTGGCCCACAGAAGGAGCAAAATAAAGTATTCACTACTATATTTTTATTGCTTTAAGGACTGTAGGAATCAACAAGTAATTAATCTAAGGCATTTAACACGTAAGAGTCCCTTAACTAACTTGGATGTATTATTCATCTTTATTTTTATCTTTTTTTTAAAAAATTTTTTATCATATTTTACTTCACCTGTGTATTTTTATCTTTTTATTCATCTTTACTTTTTCTCTAACATTTAAGAGTACTCTAATAAGTGTACAGGACCTAAATAAATGTACACCTATGCATTATCACACCATTAAAATCAAGCTGAACAAGTATATTAAGTTTACAAAACTAACAAATCAATACAATGGAGAGACAACTCTTCAAAATGTCATGAGTTACTAGACTAGACATTAAAAATTTCAATCTACTTTAAACCATGAAGGGCTTGGGTTAAAAATTAAAAAAAACCAAAAAACTCACCTTTAAAAACATCTAAGATTGAGAACACTGCTTTCAAAAAAAAAACTGCAAGTAAATTCAAGGTTAATATTTAATATTATTAAAAGAGCTATACTCTCAACACTGAGTACAAACACTGTACTCTCAACAGAATGGTTCAACAGGAGCAGTCATAAATTTAATTTCAAAACTGCACTGACTTTAAACCTAATTTTAAACACATTTTGGCTAACAGATATGAGTAACTAGATATAGCATTTTCTAAATAGGGATATTTTACCTCATCTGTTATCATGTAGTAGTAATACCTCCATTTTACATAAAGGAGAATCTTAAAGGATAAGGCACATGGCTCCTAAGCAGGGCCATCAGTTAAGAGTTGTGCAGGTTGTTCAGTGCACAACAGCACGATATCTGAGCCATTCGTACTGTAAACATCAGAGATTCGTATGCTTATTATGGCACTTTTTCTGGCAGATGGTAGTAAAGGTTTTTAAGGAAGGAGTGCCTCAACACCCATTTATGATAAAAACTCTCCAGAAAGTGGGCAGAGAGGGAACCTACCTCAACATAATAAAGGCCATATGTGGCAAACCCACAGCAGACATCATTCTCAATGGTGAAAAACTGAAAGCATCTCCTCTAAGATGAGGAAGAAGACAAGGGTGTCCACTCTCACCACTATTATTCAACATAGTTTTGGAAGTCCTAGCCATGGCAATCAGAGAAGAAAAAGAAATAAAAGGAATCCAAATTGGAAAAGAAGTAAAACTGTCACTGTTTGCAGATGACATGATACCATCCATAGAAAATCCTAAAGATGCTACCAAGAAAACTACAAGAGCTAATCAATTAACTTAGTAAAGTTGCAGGATACAAAATTAGTACACAGAAGAAGTGTCTTTTTCTAATTTGTATAAAGGGATTTTATGGACCATTGATGGCCCTGGCTCTAAGGATCTCAAAGTAAACGCCAAAACATAATAAAATAAAATAAATAATAATATATATATATTGTAAATTTGTGGATAAAACACATATCGCTTGTTTCTCATAAGTCTGTCTGCTACCCTCCACCATTTATCTTAAAACTGTACCCAGAAAAGCACAGGGCATGTTAGGGGAAAAAAACAAACAAAACACATTTGAGTGTTTTTTTCAATTTGAAAGACAGATATTAACAAGACAACTGCTTTAAAAAAAAAAAAAGGTAAACATGTCCACTCAACAATTTTAATACAGGCGTATCTTGTATTTTACAAAAAATTACATCCTCCTCAAAAGTTTTGTTAAAACATGAATTTGTGTGAATTACTTTATACTTCAAATTCATAATGCATGCTTTTCATTAAAAAAAACCCAAAATATAAAAAATAACATTCTCTATTTTCTCTTGTTTGTATGTTAGGGGAGGGAGGTGATGTAGTTCACTCAAACACATTAAGAGGATGTAGGCCAAAGAGACTTTGTGGCTTACTGGCCAGACAAAGACCCTTAAGAATCATGTCCTCTATGGTATCACCACTCCTGGGAATCTGGGACAACAAAGAGAGATGGATAACAGCAAGAATCAAATATCATTCATTTTTATATCCTTAGCAGTATCTAGCACAGTGCCAAGTACACAGTAGTATTCAAAAGTAACTGTTGGGTGGCGGAAGGAAGACAAAAACAAAAGACACACTAATTTTATAGAAAACAGTAAAATCCTAACTTGAAAAGCATCTTATCATGTGATAAACTGGGCAGTGCAAATTACATGTGACCCTTCAGAAAAAAATATCAGTATGGATGGTTATTTAGGCAATACAATATCATCCTCATTATTACTACAACTTCTCTGCAATCACTCAGATCCTCTGATTTCAAACTACTTCACGTCCACTTTCCAAAAGAGACTGTGTGGCTTAAGCTTTAGAGCAAAGACACTCAAAGTGTGGTCCATGGACTTGTGCCAGAACTGCCTATAATGGTCTGCAATGAGTTAAATACGGAAATTCAAAGTAAGCATCTTAAGAACGTTCACAGCAAAACTGTAATTCTGTGAAGCGATGGCTATGTTAACTAATTTTATTGTAATTATTTCATGATACACACACACATCAAATCATTATGTTGTAAACCTTAAACTTACACAATATTATACATCAATTGTATTTCAAAAAGCTAGAAAAAAAAAGAAATTTCATAGCCATTTGACAGAGTAATTTTATTTCTACTGAATGCCAAAAATTTTCATTTTGTTTTTCTAGTGATCCATTTTTATTGCATTTTACCAAAGTACCAACGTGAGAGGGATTCAAAAAAAATTTTTAAAGCCCTTCAACAAAGATAGCTTTGAGCAATACAAGTGCTGAAGAAGTGAATCCTCAGAGACTTTTACAAACTTTCACTACTTTCAGTTACTATCCTCAAAAATATGAGAAAAAAATGTAGCAAGAGATTTAAAATGCAGCAATAAAATAATGTCACCTAAAATATTCTTATTTAACTTTGGCTTTACAAATGACATCAGGATGTAAGGTTAAACATAATAGACTTTCTGCTTTATATTTTCATCAGTATCACTATCAAGCTTTAAAATAATTACTTATTGTAGCATACTTCATGTAAGTTTCTCAATCCTGACTGATTCTCAATAATTGCTAATTATACCTGAAATCATTAAGTATTATTTATACATAAACGAGGAAACCTTAATTAACTGATTTGCCTAAGGCCAAAGACTTTCCAGTAAAGAACTTGCAGCCCTCAACTCTCAATGTCAATTCTTTCCATAATGCAACAGAACATGTTAGAACTCATTTAAGGATATGTGTTCACAGAAACCCAGCAACGAAATAAAAGGAAAACCTTTTAAGCTTAGAACTCCCTCTATTTGTGTGTATGTGAACTTCAATGCAAAGTCCATGTTCTTAAACTCAAAATAAGTAAAATATTTAAATAATTTTTTTAAAAGTTTTAACTAGGGTACATAATTTTAGATTTACTGGCAATAAAATTATTTCAACTTTAGCTTGCATAACTCAAATGCTTAATTTCCTCTGACAAGGTAAAGCAAAGTGACAAGTGAACAAGTGAAATGACCTGAAGCAAAGTCTAGTTCATTAAAGTTATTACCAAAGAAATCCAAACTTCGACATGTGAGAATCAAACCACTTTGAAACATACATTATTCCACTTGGATATATCTTATGTTCCCAAATAATCAACACTGACAGAACAGCATAAAAAATGTCATACCCAGCTTTCCAGAGTTAGCCTATAAAAACACCCTTTAAACACCAAAAAAAAAAAAAAAAAAAAAATACACATCATAAGGATTTCTTTTAAAAAAGTTTAATCACTCAAGACAAAAATTTCTTTAAATGATTAAGCAATATGAGCTCAATATGAGATTATAAATATATAAAATCTAGTCCCCTAACTGGGGAGAATTTTGGGTTAAATGTAGGTCCTATCCACTTAACAAAGGCAATGTTAAAAGAAAAAAAAAGGTAAATTTATAAGACTGTAACAGGTTAATACATTTTTTTTTAATTAATTATCCTCAGTACACAAGGAAAATGCTTTCACTGGAACTTTCTGACTCATACGTTAAACTGAATTTAGCATATTTCAAAGTTGAGCTATTTAGCATACTGCTCACTACAGCTGCACTTTTCTTCCATCATGTCAATCAGAAATCTAAATATATCTTAGAAAAGAATAAACTCTACCCAAGAAGACAGACTGTAATGTGTTATTAGGTTTTTGGAATGATCCCCACTTCTGTGGTGTAAACAAATGTTTAGCCAGATCCTTTTGAAATCTTTTGCAATTTTCATTAGAAAGGAAATGTTGATAAAAGATCCTTTTTCTCTTTTATGAGTTGTAAAAGGAAATTACAGCTATTTGTGTTGGATAATCTTGTGAAAGACTTGTGACAACAACTGCACATGCAATGTAAAAATAAAAACAGAGGAAAAATAGACAACTTGGCCTTCATTTTACTTGCCTGAGTACACTAAACAAGTAGAAGAAAATACTAGCTTTAAAGTCAAATATACTTTTTCCTAGGGACTTTTTTCTCCTTATATACTAAAATGGAAATGGCAGAGTATATTTTAAATCTACCTCCCACACATCATTAAGGATCAAAAATCAATCATTTAATCCTTTTGTCAATATTGACCGTAAAATACTGCATATGGTGAATATAAGCAGATGTGTTATCTACCTCAGAATAACAGGAAAGTCACCTTTTAAGAAGTTAAATTATAAAAATAAAATGGTAGACAACCTCCTGCCTACCAAAATTAAATTAACCATGACTTTTTTTTCTGACTTCAAAAGCAATCAAGAAATTATTAGAATTTTAATTGGGTTATTATAAAAGCCAAATTATACCTCAAATTAAATGCAACCTTTTCCATAAGAGTATATGTACAAGTCACAGAAAGTGCTGCCCAAAACATTATGACTAATAAATGTCTCCCCATCCCTGAAACAAACCATCAGAATATAGTCCCCCAAATCCCTATTAACTGAACTAAATCCTTTCCAATATAAGAGAGAAGAAACTGTTAAACTTTCAGAAGTGCTGTTTAAGAAAAGCTTAAATGTATACATTTACATGGGGATGACAGCAGGAAACAACAGGGAAATGTTCCACGAAAAAAACTCTCTCACAATCTTTCAACCCAAGTTTTAAAAATCTATCTCTATGGAACAAAGCAAGCTACAGAAAAAAGAAAGGAAGGAAGGAAGGGAAGGAAGATTAAAGAACACTGCCCCTTTTCTTACAGAATAGAGAGTGCTTTGGCAACTTGCTGATGAACGATAGGACCATGAAATCATTTTTAAAGCAGAAAACATACTCTATTCAACACTAATAAACTTTACAACGCTGAACATTCACGTTAAGAATGTTTTTACTAGTGTTCTGAAAATTCATCTTTTCCTCTACACTGGTGAAAAGGTCGGGTAGGGAAGGGGTGCCCTCTTCACTCATGCTTCAACTTCCTGTCTGAATTCTAATTCTCCAAGGCAGAACTTCTGGGTTCCTCCCTCAGTGGTCATGATCGAGGTTCCACTTTAGGGCAGGCACTTTCTCAGTTGTCACGTCTAGGTTCCAGTTCTGGCAGGAAAAATTCTTGTTGCTTGGGCTTACCTGGCTATAAACTGAGACCGCTACTACTGCTTTATTTGGGGGGGATGTTAGCTGACCAAATCGTTTGCAATCCTTATCTGCATTCGCTGTTTGAAAGGGACCACAAGAGTACTTACTACACAGGGATTTTAGGGCACCGTCTGCCTCCCTGTCCGCGTGGCTTTTTCAGTTAATAGTACTAACCATGGGACAGGACTGAAGGCTTTGACACGAACGGGTCACGCGACTAGCAGGTTGTCCCCGGCCCCTCTCTGAAACAAAATCCCACACATAGCACTTACCTTGTATGACGTGCTCTGGCGAGATGGTCTTCTTTTCCGATTTGTTGCAAATCTCATTGGCTTCAGAAGATATAAGATGAATGAATTCAGTGCAGCAGTTCACCACCAGCTCCCGGGCATCGTTGGCCACCCGGACATTGGGGAGTGTCTCTTTGATCATCTTATTGATAGCAGCTCTGGGTATAGTGAGATCATCGTCGTTGCCAGACGAGGAAGCCATCGTACCTTCCTCTCGCGCGCGCCCCGACTTTTGAAAACTCCCCAGCTCTGGTCCACTACTCCACGAAGATTTTTCAAAAGGCCGCCCTCGGAGAGCGATCCGGGGGGGCGCTCTGAGAAGAGGATGCAGAAAATTAAGGGGCGGAGGGTGGCTCGAGAGGGCGGGGGACACCCGTGTGTGTGAAAGATTTAGGGCGAGGTTGGGAGCAAATGCGGGGGGTGGGGGAGGGTCGAGGATTCTGGGGACAGCACTGCTCAGCTAGCAGAGGGGAAGGCAAGGTGGTCCGGAAATCTGAGCGCTGCAGAACCCCCTTCGTGTCTCCTCTGAGGGGCGTGCGCTGTCGCTTAACCGTTCCCCAACGGCGCCGGGGGCACTGGTCTGGCCGCGGTACAGCGCGGACACCCACCGGGCTGGGCTCTACAGAGCCGGAGCCCCCGCTGCCGCCGCCGCCAGCAGTCGCTGCCGCCGCCTCGGCCAAACCATCCTTCAGACACCCGCGCCGCCGCCTCACAACATGTCGGCCGCGGCCGCTGCCGGAACGGGGGCGGCCTCCTGGGAATAAATACGGACAGAACCAGGCACAAGGGGAGCGCCAGTGGCGGCCGCTGTGACCGTTTAGCCCGAACGCAGATCGTGGAAGCCGAAGCCGCGGTAACGGTGGTCCCTCCAGAGGCCAGAGAAGAAGGTGTGCTGGAAGCCTCTCCCGATACCCTTTGCGCTACCGGAAGCCTCGCCCCCACATGTTCCCCGCCTCCCCCCGCCCCGCTCCCTTCCAGACCGACTTCCGGGGGTGGCTGCCGCCCTTCCCCCACCCGCGCCGGCGGGAACCGCCCGACCCCTCCGCCAGCAGCTTCCGCCTGCTGCCGTCCCGGCACGCGCCCGGGGATCCCGCCCCTTCGCAGGGACAGTGGCCGGGCGCGCGCGCGCGGGCGCCTCCCGGTACTGGAGAGCCCCAGGCACGCGCCAGGGCTTCGGCGCCAGACTCGGGATGCGGTGGGTGGGTGGACCGGCGAGGGTGGATCGCCGCCTCTGCCTTCTCTCAGCCTGGTGAGGCCTCGGAACACTTTCCTAGCCACGTTTGGAGACAAAGGAGCGCTGGATTTCGTTAAAAGAACTCTCTTTTCTATCCTCAAGAAGCCCGAATTGAGATTGCAAGGAAGAGGAACGAGGCCTAGCCTCGGGAATGGGATATGGGAAAAACAGAACCCCGTGTGCCTGTGTCTGCATCGTCCGGGGGAGAAAGCTTTTGATGATATCTAACAGACTTTATTCGGGTCAAATCTCTCTGTGGTCCTCCACCCATTTTCAGGTTTTATGGGAAATGAAACATTCAGAGAAGTGACTTGCTCTCCCAGCCAATACTAATAGCTAAGCTGGAAACTAGAAATAAGATCCAGAGTAGTGGAAAGAAGTTGTGTACAAAGAGCCAAATTACAAGCTTCCAACGTAGACATTTTTCATGGTGTATTGCACGTTGGCTTCTAATGAATCGGAAAAAAAAAGTGGGTTAGAGTATCTTAAGCAACTCTGATTTTTGCTTCTTTCTAGGGAAGCAAACGTGTGTCAAGTTCTTAGCAAAAATTGCCTTATTTTTAAAAACTAAGTTTGCCATACTGTCATTTTGAAGAAGAGGCTGTGTTATAAATGGCAGGGTGTTGCAGTTTTTAAAAAGTAAATGTGATACCGTTTAAATCAGTTTGGGCACTTTAGTCGAATACGTTGTTCTTACATTGGCTTGTTTGAAATGTGTTCTTAAAGCTTTTTATTTTGGTGTAAGATCCTAGATGTGGCACCTTGAGGAGACCTTGCTTAGTTACACTTTTTTTTTTCCATTTAGCATTTTCTCCAGTACACTTGCAGGTTCTTTAATATCTGAAGTGTAGACACTTGTTTTTCAGTGTTACTAAGTTTAGTCAAAACAAAATTTCTTTGATAAGACTATTTTAAAAATTTTCTTCAAAATAGGAATGTGAAACATTTGGCTCAGATGTTGGCTCTCTACTTAAAGTGTTTTTGTAAGTCAGTTTACTGTTAATTGAAAGAGTTATAGTCTATTACCAAATGTAAAATAGATAGCTAGTGGGAAGCTACTGCCAATCACAGGGAGATCAGCTCCATGCTTTGTGACACTTTGTGAGGACCTAGAGGGGTGGAATAGCGATGGTGGGAGTGAGGCTCAAGGAGGGGATATGGGGGTATATGTATACATATAGCTGTTTCACTTCGTTGTACAGCAGAAAGGAACACAACCTTGTAAAGCAATTATATTCCAATAAAGGTGAAAAAATAAGGAGTTCTAGTGTCTCAATTTATCCTGGCCTTACCAGCTTTGTCAGTCCGAAAAAGCTAGCTAGCAAAAAATGTCCCCCAGATTATTACAGTCACTGACCCAACTCTTACTGTTCCTGAAAAAAAAGTAATAATGATAGTTTTGCTTTTCCATATAATTTTATGCTGCATAGGCTTATAGGGTTATGATACATAAACCAGTAGAGCATACGTGTTGTCATACCAGTAATATTTTATTACTACAGGGTTCTGTAGTAGCATAAGCAAGGAATGTGTAGTAAAGAAACCTACGTTCCAGTCCCAATTTTTCGTTACTTGAGACAGGCCACTCTCCAAGTTTCCTCTTCTTCAACTAGAAATGGAAATGCTATATAATTCAGAAGATTCACAGTCAAATGAGACTGTGCAAATGAGCACTTTTAAGCTTATGAATTATTATGTAGATGTGTTTATGATTGTCATCTTTACAGGTGTGGGCAGTCTTCAACCACTAATAAGCCATACATAATATAGCTGAGAGAAAATTTAATTAAATGCAAATAGTAGGGTGATACATCATGAAATACGCTAAGCTGGATCCCAAATTTAAATGATTATTTATAGAACAATATATCCCTATTATAATTAGGCTTTTGAAAACAAGGATAACATCTCTTTAATAAGCTTTAAAGATTTTAGAGAGAAAGCATATATATGAAACTTTTTCATGGTATCCCAAAATTCCCAATATGAAAAGAAGAAAAGCTGTTTCTTATGATGAGTTAGTCTAACTCTACAGTAATCTTAAAACGTGTTAATTTATAGATGCCCAGGTTTTCAACTAAAATTACTGACAATAGTCTTATACCATTTGTAATTTGAAGTTATTTGAAAATGCAACCAATACTCTCCATTATGCTCATGTGTTATTACTGACACACCAATTGCCAGCTGGTGATAATTCAAAATTTTTAAATAACATTTATGTACTTCTTTTATGCTTAGCAATATGCTAAGTACCTTTACCTGTATTTTTCCCAAGTACTTTTACCTGTATTATCTCATTTAATCCTCAAAGCAACCTTATTTGATAGATATCGTTTTAACCTCTATTTTACATATAAGGAAAGTGAAACTTGGTAAAGCTAAATTACTTCCCCGAAGTCAGTAGAGCAGTCAGGATAGGCTAGATTATGTTGCAGGAATAAATAATCCCCAAATCTCAAAAGGTTTATTTCTTGCTCATGTTATGGGTTTATCGTGGGTCGGCAAAAAAGACAACACGTAGTAATCACTCAAAAATCCACTAGAACTGTTAAGAAGTAGGAAGGAGATTTGACGTACAGGCTTTTGACTATATTTTGAGGTGGAGAGAAAAGAATAAAGTATTTGTGTTCAAAGTAACAACATGAAGTTGTGGAGATAGAAATTGTCCTGGAAATAGTGAGATTACCTTAATTGGAGTAAAGCACTGAGTTGTACAATAGTGAAAGAAAAGTAAGATAGCCAAACATATGAGGCAGCAGAAGTAATGAAGTAATAGAAGCCAAGAGGGAGAGGGAGAGGAGGGAAGCCAGTCAAGGGCGACAGAAGCAAGGAGAGAAGCCCTAGGGCCTCGAATGCTGGTGTCAGAGAACCCCCAAAATAACTATATTGCTGAAGTGTGGGTGTATTCTGCTTTCAAAAGAGACGGTAGGCCTCCATGAAACAGTTTCCTGTGTTTGTTTATTTCCTATATAGCTTCATAATATTCTAAAAATCCTATTTTTATTCTACACAACTTGAAAGAGTCCAATTCTAGGCTTTGGCTTCAGATCTGGGTTTGATCCCCACTCTGCCACTTAATTAACTGCAACCTTGAGCAAAGTATGTAAGCTGTGTCTTGATTTTTCTCATCTGCAAAATAAGAGTACCTGCTTCACAGAGGTGTCCAAGAGCTAATGAAATAATGTATATAAAATATTTAGCCCAGAACTTAAATGCTCAATAAATGGTGATAGTTTTTTTGTTTGTTTTTAAATTTTTATTTATTTATTTATGCTGCATTGGGTCTTGGTTGCTGCCCGGAGACTTTTCTCTAGTTGCAGTGAGAGGGGGCTGCTCTTTTTCACAGTGCATGGGCTTCTCATTGCAGTGGCTTCCCTTGTGGGGCACGGGCTCGTGGAGCATGGGCTCTAGGTGCACAGGCTTCAGTAGTTGTGGTGCACTGGCTCAGTAGTTGTGGCTTGCAGGCTCTAGAGCGCAGGCTCAGTAGTTGTGGCGCACGGGCTTAATTGCTCCACCACACGTGGAATCTTCCCAGACCAGGGCTCGAACCTGTGTCCCCTGCATTGGCAGGCAGATTCTTAACCACTGTGCCACCAGGGAAATCTGTGATAGTTGTTAAAAATAATGATTCATAATCCTAGGAATGGAATAGAGAAAGATGAATCCAAGAACTATTTCACAGAAAGAGCTGGAAGAACCTGATAGTTTGGCTCCTAGGTGGTCAAGGAAACAGATTAGTCCAAATACAATTCCAAGATTTTTAGCCTCAGAAACTGAGATTAGGGATTAAGGTAGTATCAAAAAACAGCAAAATTGAAAGGGAGCAGTTTAGGGAAGATGTGCTTGCTTTTGCACATGTTTGGGTTTGAGGTCACAGCAGGCATTTAAGCAAGTGATGTCCTATAGGCAGTAGAAAGAGAAAGACAGCATCCGATTCTACATTCATTCAATAACTGGGTATCTGCTGTCATAAGTATAATGTGAGAGAAATAAATATACAACATACAACATCCTTCTTGTTTTTGAGGCCCCTGCAATCTGTTGGGAGAATCAGACTACAAACCAGATTGAAAAAAAAGTACTGTAATCCAGGGGTCCCCAACCCCCAGGGACCCCCTGTTAGGAACTGGGCTGCACAGCAGGAGGTGAATAGTGGGCTAGTGAGCGAAGCTTCATCTTCGCTCCCCATCGCTTGTATTACTGCCTGAAGTATCCCTCTTCTCTTCCCAACCCCTCGCCTCTTCCCGACCCCTCCCCGCCCAGGTCTGTGGAAAAACCCCGGGTCTCTCACAAACCAGTCCATGGTGCGAGAAAGGTTGGGGACCCCTGCTGTAGTCAACATACAAGCTAAGAGTTAACTGAGGAAGGAGTGATTAACACACCAGTTGTGAGATACAGAGGGCTTTAGGGAAGACTCAACACTTTAACTGAGCTGTGAAGACTGAGTAGAATTTTAATAGAGAAGGAAAGAGTATGCAGCTGAAGAAGAAACACAAAGGTACATGATATGAATTGAGAAAATCAAGTAGCCTGGAGTGGTTTATAGGGTTCGTGAAGAGGCATAGTGGGGTATGCTGCAGGAAAAGTAAATTAGGCCCAAAAGATAATAAATCAGTGCCTATTATAAACTACACACTGCGCTAGAAGTCTTCATATTCACTATTTCATTTAATTTTCAGACAGCCACACAAAATGAGTGTTTTGACAGGTGGGAAGAGAGTTTTAGGGAGGTGTATGAATTTGTTCAAAGTCTCATAGATAATAAGTAATAGAGCTGAATTTGCAACCAGGTTGTTGTTTAACTCTGAAGCTTAGGCTATTTTCAATATGGTAACTATCTCTAAATAAACAAAGAAAAAAGAGCTATATTAATTTTAGCACTCTAAAAATATAAAGCACTTTCATGTGTATTTGATCTTTATTACTAGTCACTAATCCCATCCTACAGGCGGGCAAATCAAAATGTAGTGAGGTTATTTAAGGTCACAGAGTGAGTAAATGGCAGGTTGGAAATACAACCCAAGCTTTCTGACTCCAAAGCCTCAGGTCTTTCCAACATCATTTTAAGGAGTCTGTTGTTTCTTCTGCAGGCAGTGGAAAGAGCCAGCGAACATTTTTGAAGGGGGATGACATAAATGTTTAAAAAGATTAGTTTGGGATAGTATGTGGGATTGGCTGGAATAGAGATGAGGACACTGGTTATTCGTTATTAGGCTGCTGCAAAAACAAGTTAATAATGATGTAGACCCGAACAAAGAGAGTTTAGTGATAATAAGATAGAGGGAACAAATCAGTCACTTGGAAACAGAAATTATAGGATTTTGCTTCTAATTGCATCTGCAAGTGTGGAAGGAAAAGCAAGTACTACAGAGCCAGTGAGCATCAGATTTGTTCATCCCTGCATCCCTGGGGCCTGCACAGTTCCTGGCACATGATAGGCACTCGGTAAATATTTGTTAAATCTGGAAGTGAATGAGAACCTTCAAAAATAGCAGAGTGAAAAAGAAGTCCAAAGACAAAAAGAAGAAAGTATGTCAAGGAAGATGATAGAAACCAATAAAGCACAGTGCAAAGGAAACCGTGAGGGGAGACTTGGAAAGGTGTGAGATGCCACAGAGAGACATTGTTGGAAGGGGATCAAACAATCACTGAAGCAAAATGTGAATAGAAGAAAGCAGGACTTCACATGGAAACAGTTACGGAGAGGAATGAGGGAAAGAACTGGAGCCAAGGAGCACAGAGTACACTTTCCAAAAGTTGGGTGGTGAAGGGAAAGGGGCAATGGGATGACAACTTGGGGAAGAAGCAGGGTCAAGGAAGAATTGCAAAGGCTAGGAGACACGTGTAGTTCATAGCAAAAGAGCTGTAGATTGAAAATACAAGCAAAATAAGGCCTTAAGAAAATGGAGGTGGATGAGATTGAAAAGCACGAATATAGTAATCAGGATTAGATATACAGACCTGGGTATGTTTCACAGAGAGGAGAGGCTGAAGACAAGATTATAAGTGAGTGATTATAGACAGTGATCACAAAAGGAGATGAGCAGAGGAGAAAGGATATCTTTAGAGAACGACCACTGCCAGGGAAAAAGCGGGATCAGAGAAATAGCAAGAAAGTTGTTTAAATTCACTGTCACATAAACTGATACATGAGAGAATTTAAGAAAGAAGTAGCTGAAAGTGTCAAGAGTTGCAGAGAAGGGAATAAGAATTGAGAATAGATGGTGTTCATCTAGTGATATTTGTACAAGCAGTTCATGAATAAAAACCTTGAAATTCCTTCTTTTATCTATTCTATGGGTCAACTTTGTAACTAAGAATTTTTAAGGTGAATAACAAATTCCTTTTTCTATAGGTGATAAATTTAATATGTGATGCAAATAAGTTTTTCTTTCAAATGATATGACTTTTGAATACAATTCAATTGTGCTAATTTTAAAAGCATTTGAAGCAGATGGAACTAGGAAGCCTACTTATGTAAATCCCATTATTCATTCATGTGGTGCGTTCATTCAATGAATGTTTATTGGGTATCTACCATATAGTTTACTAGGTACTTGGGATATGGCAGTTAATAAGAAAGACACCATCTGGGCCTTCATACCTAAAGCAATAGTACCAAAGAAAGAAAAAAGCTGTATTTTGCCACCTTCTTGATAATAGGGGAAAAAAAGCAATCTAAGTAAAATAATACAGAATACAGTATATCTGTTTGAAGAATTATTATGTAGTTATTAAAATTATTATGTATGAATATAGCATTGTCCCTTTAATATTAAAGCAAAATATAACATTATTGTTATTAGAACTATATGAAAATACACATGTAAAAGGATAAAAACTGAATAGAAACATTTAAAAATTAACCTAGTTGTGTTGGAATAGAGAAATTATTGGTGATTTTACTTTTGATTATTCCTTTAAAAGTTTTTTTTAAAAAATCTTAAGTTAACCTAGTTTTTTTAATGTCTTATATTAGCAAGTAGTGAGAAACTTATTTTTCTATTGATTTATAAATGTACCCATTCTGCAGATTCACAATGGGACTTGAAAAAGCAGTCCTTGGATTTTAAATCTTCTGTTTAGCTAGCAAAGCTCTTAAGCGGATAATCCCCAGGTGAAATCTAACCCATAAATATTGTACAAATTATTTATTCCAATAAAAAATGCTGCCTAACAAACTACCCCAAAGGTCAGTGGATTAAAACACTAACCAGTTATTATTTCTTAGGAGTCTCTATGTTAGTTGGGCAGCTCTTCTGAAATGGCCAGTTTTACTCATTTTCTGGGTCAGCTGTGAGTGAGGTAAATGGCTCTACCAGTTTTGGCTGGACTCCCATGTGCTTGGGGACCAGCTGTCATCGGGTCTAGAAAGGTTCCATTGTCTCTCACATTCTTCCAGCAGGTAAACCTGAGCATGTTCTCATGATGCAAAAGCTGTTTACTCATTTATTCATTTACTCAGAGGGTCTCCTATGTGCTAGACACTGTAACGAGGAACTGGAGAAATAAAATAGAAAGTTACCCCTTCTATCCAGGAGCTTGCCATCTAATGGGCAAATAAACCAGGGACTGCAGTTCAGTGTTACCTGCCGTGATTGTGGTGTAACAGGCCTTATGGGCATAGTGGAGGATCTTGCAAATCAAAGCAGGTAAATATGGGGTGATGATGGAAAGTGTTATAGAGGAGGTAATCCTTGAAAAAGTTTTCAGGAAGGGGGGGGCGAATTTCACGCAGGGGAACAACAAAAGCTCAGTGAAGCAGAACAACATGGCATTCTGTGTTACTTTGGTGGAGGGTGTAGGGAAAGGAACATATGAAGGAGTAGCATGAGAGAAAGCTATTCAGGGAAGTGTAGTATTTAAAGTTCTTCCAGCTGCAAATAGCAACTCTAGCCATTTCAGCTGACTTTACCGGAAGGATACTGGTATATCTCACAGAATGTTGGTAATTGTTGGATAATCAGGGAAACTCAGTAGCAGAAATCCGTAAACTGTCCTCCTCACGGGCTGTAAACAATTCCTCATCTCTATGCACCTCAGTTCAAAATTCTAGTTTCCTAGGAGAGCAAGTCTGTTTGGCCAGTTTGGGTCAGATATCTACCTCCGCGTCACTAAGCCATGAGTAGACTACAAGTTACATGTGTGAATGTTGCTACTGTTCCATCCCTGTGCTGGGGAGGGAGATGTTACTGTGAGCTGTGTGTCTGGCCAAAGAGGTACCCATTATATTTCATTATTTAGTTGCCTTTCCCCACATGTACAATAATAAAAACACCTCCAGCCTACTTGATTCAGCCATTCTAGTACAACAGCCCCTCCTCTTGCCCTCTTCCAAGCCCAAAAGTACATCCAAGTGGTGCAAAAGACATCTTAGAATTGTTTTCTTAGTCCTGACCTCTGGGTGTAAAGTATCCATTCTTCTAGTTCTCACCTAGATGTAGTTCCTCATGGTCTTATAATCCAAGGACTAAATGATAAGTGTAATCACTACCACTAAACTCTATAAATAATTTTGGGGGCCAGGGACCTCAGTGTTTGCTACAGAAGGAAAGGAAGGAGATGAAAACGGTGACAGTTATTTTAAAAGGGAAAAAAAAAAGGGTAATTCTTCAGTCTTCAGACATTCCATCAATATATTCCTGCTGCTATTGAAGCCATACGTGGTATATATGACAACACATTACAAGCTTCCTTGCTTGTTGCTAATATCTCAGCTGACTGAGACCATTGCCTACTAGGGTAATGAAAGCCTTCATTTGTAGGGGTCTAAGCCTTTGGCGATCTTCGGCGCCAATTGGTCAAACTAAACGAAGGCAATGTAGCGGATTGGAGAACAACTCCGAGGTGGAATGACTGGAAACCAATGAATGTTTTTTCAATAAATGGTCTCTACTTAACAGGTTATGAAACTGAAGCATAGAAAGTTTATGAACTCTTAAGTGACAGAGTCAAAATTTAAACCCATGCTGTCTGGCTTCAGAACAACCTTTCCTCACATTTCTGTTATACTGCCGCTGCACTATTAGTGTGCAGATTGCGAGTGGGCGCTGAGCCTTCCATACCTGGGATTAGGTCACGTTTTGGCTCTTCAGCTTTTACTGGCCTTGTGACCGAGAACAAGTTATTTAATTTTTCTAAGTTTCAGTCTTTTCATCTGTAAAATGGACATATCTTTGTGCATGGCACAATGCCTGTCATTTGATAAGTAGATTTATTAAATGGTGGCTATTATTAATTTAATAAAAATATATTGAGCATTCTGTGGTAGGGACTGCATGTACAGTGGGGCACAGGATGGACATAATTCCTGTGCTCATGGACCTTTCAATTAAAAGGATGTGAACCAAGCCATAAAAGGAAAACAAGAATGTGTGGTCCACACAATTGCCTCCCTCACCTTGGATTATGAACACCGAGACTGACATATGGGAACATCACGATGACTGTGAGCTGAAGAGGACTGATCAGGGAAGACAACAAGTCTGGAACAATCAAGAGTAAAGGGAGCAAGGCAAGGATTGAACGTGAAATCAGGAAAACTCCCAAGAGAAAGAGTACCGCCTGGTTTTCTAACGCATAAATTGGGATTTTACAAGAAAAGTGGAGGAAATCGATCCAGAGGTTCTTGTCACAGAACAGGAAGTTAGAGTAGGTGAAGTGATAAATGAGAGACCTGTGGAGATGGACTGGTAGATATTCACTATACACTGTAGAAAGCATGATTAAAGAGAAGAAAATGAGAAACATTAAAAAAATATATATCCTCCAGATTTGGAGAACAGCCATACTTTGTAATATAAGCCAAGAGATAAAATCAAATTTGTCTCCCAAGGGGGGGAAAAATAAGCCTTTTTTCAGGCTAAATTCCCTGGCCACTTGGTTTGTTTTCTTCATTGTAAATGAGCACTGGGAAAAGAACAGGCTTTAGAGATTCTGAGCAAGCAATTCACAGACTGTGTTCTTGGTAATAACTATGTAGCTCTTTTTTCAGCCAGGCTCACAGGCAGGATTTAATCTTGGTTTTTGATAGGAAGTACCTTTAACATTTATCAAAGTTACCAAAATAGCTCTAAAATTGTCTTAGGAAGCATGTGGGGGAAGAAAAGTGAATTACGTATATCAATCCCTGGAGTAACCTAATATAAAATTCTGCAGATTTACCCTTATGAGCGTGGTTATGTAATTTGACCTAAATCATTGCCAGGGTTAAGGCCAGCATTCATCACAACGAGATAGGAAAAGGATTAACTGACCATGTATAGTATTTTCAGGAGCACCTAATGGTAAGTGACTTAATCTGTGGGTAAATTATAGGTAAAGTGGTTGAGAAAGTCATAGTTCCCAAGTAAACCCTAGTTTACAATGTTCACCATCAAAACTTTCATCTTTACTAAAACTAAAAATAGCGTTATCGTTTGGATTAGAAATATGTATTTTTGTGATTTTTGTTTGTTTGTTTAGGTGACAAGGACATCTAAAGCACAAAGATAAACCCATCTTTTACACAGATGCTTTCCTACATGTTTGCAGCTTCAGTTCAAAGGATAGCAAAGTTGATTTCAATTTCTGTGCTGTAGTTATGTTGATTATATTGGAAAAATATGAACCAATACTTTTAACTTTACGAACTGGTTACAGAAAGTTACCCATGTATATGAAATTTGTTAACTTTATGAACGGGTTACAGAAAGTTATCCATGTATATGAAATTTGTTGAGCATTTCATAAATTCATCATATTTATGCAGTATTAATATTTGGCTTCCAAATAATGATAATACAGATATTTATGCATATATCACATATAATACATTAAGATTATTAGCTTGTTGAGAAAAATAAGATCATAAAATATATGTCATTACAGCCCATATACACAGCAATAAAAAATTTAAAATATCTAACACCACAAGTCTATCTTAGCTATAACATTGTTATAAAATACTTACCTCATTCTTGATTTTTTTAAAAAGGCAGGGATTCATTCAGTATCTTTCTGGCAGTTGAACTAACATCTCTTCATCTTCCACACAGTTGCTGACTGAGAAGGAAAATGGTTAGATCTGTCAAGCAGCTTTATAGTTTCACATTAAATTTCAAAGTTATTGAGATCCAAGGAGAGAAATATTAACAGTGGCATTCCCAATCAGCAAAGAAAGTATAAATTATACAAAAAATGAAGGAGCCACTGGCCAATTGTTTAGAGTAAAAAAAAATACACCATGAGCCAAACTAAATTCCTGGTGGTTTAAAGATTTTAATATAAAAATCAAACCATAAAATGACTAAAAGAAAAAATAGAAAAATGCTTATACAATCTTGGAAATGGGAATTATAGCACATGAAATGTAAAGCAAAGACTGATTTTTAAAATACATGAAAAACTAAAAAGTGTTTCAGAGATCACCAAGAAATTAAAGGGCAGACACCAAACTGGAAGGGAGAAAAAGAGACAAAGGGTTAAGAAGTCTTACAAATCAGTAAGAAAAAGATAAATAGCCAAATAGAAAAATGGGCAAGTCAGAAAAGAAGGAGTAGAAAGGGTCAGTAAAGATGAGTGTTTTTTATTTTCATCAGCAATAAGAAATACAAATTAAAACAATATTAAAATGCTTTCTTTGCCTATCAAACAGATAAGGATTACGTTAAAAAGACTATCCAGTGTTAGAGAGGGTACTACAGCTGTTCTCAATAGCTCTTTGACGAAATGTATGAAAAGTGCATATCTTTTAACTAGAAATTGCGCATCAATATATTGATAAGAAAATATATGCTAAGGAAATAGTTAATGATGTATGTCACAAGGTATTTGTCGCAGTTTCCCTCCTTGCTCCCTCCTTCCACCCCATCCCCTCCTCTCCCTCTTTCTATCTCTTTTTTCTTTTCTGTTACATGTTTGGTATTGGTGAAAATTTGAAAAAATTTAAATGTCCAACAAAAAGGGGTCTGGTTAAATAAAATATGGTAAGTTTATTCAATAAAACATCTATGTTATTCAACCAATAAAAATAACGCCACAGTAACATTTGAAAAATGTTCACAAAAGTTTAAAAAAATGGGATACAGAGCAAAATGTATTGGGAAAGGGTCTCCTCTGTCTCTCTCTGTCTCTCTTTGTCTCTCTCTGTTTCTCTTTATCTTTCCCTCGCTGCCACCACCACACCCACATACACAATTACTGGAAAGGTATTGGAAAAATATAATAAACTGTGGGAAAGAGGGATTACTGGATTGTTGAATGTTCTTCCTTTTGCCTGTCATTATTTTTAAATTTTGCTACAATGAACAAGAGTTATTTTTTGATAAACAAAAATATTTTTAAATGAAATATGTAACATTACTTAGTGGTTGCCTTTTCAAAATAGGTAAGAATCATCAGTTAGCCAGCTGGTTAAGAATGTTTTAATTCCAACATCTCGATAATCGTGATGCAAAATTGAGAAAAAAGTTTTGAATCTTAAAATGCTGTAGAATTGGTAGATCTTTTTTCATTTCATAAGGTATCACTTATAATCACTAGTTTTTATTGTTCCTATGGCAATGTTTTATACACAAGAATGGCTGAGGTTAGGAATTTGTGCCCTGAAAAAAATATTGGAATATAAAATCTGAAGTAAATAATAATTTCCTCCTTTAAATATAACCAAGATGTGGGAAGAAGTAGTAGGCAAGAAGGCTCTGTGTTACCATGGGGACGATTAAGTTCTCCATGGTGCAAACCACCCCACTCCAGCTTCTGGGTCAGTGACTCACTAGCTCACAGGGAAGTCAACAAATACTTAAAGCGCATACCTACTATCTGCACAAAGTGATTTTCATTACCCAGAGAAGTACTGTAAAATGTTATTCAAACGAATAAGGAAATCTAATCTAAATTACTATTTTAAAAATTCTACTTGTGGAGTATTTAAGATGCATGAGAAGAGAAATTCTTTTTTTTTTAATTAATTAATTAATTATTTTGGCTATGTTGGGTCTTCATTGCTGTGCACGGGCTTTCTCTAGTTGTGTCAAGTGGGGGCTACTCTTGTTGTGGTGGGTGGGCTTCTCAGTGCAGTGGCTCTCTTGTTGCAGAGCACGGACTCTAGGCGCAAGGGCTTCAGTAGTTGTGATGCATGGGCTCAGTAGTTGTGGCCCATGGGCTTAGTTGCTCTGTGGCATGTGGGATGTCCCAAGACCAGAGCTCGAACCCTTGTCCCCTGCAGATTCTTACCCACTGCGTCACCTAGGAAGTCCTGAGAAGACAAATTCTTATCCCAGGTCACTCCAGAACTGTTATGTAACAAATTAAAAATTGATATCGATACTAATTAAAATCATTAAAGCAAAATTACAAAATGCTTCTATTAGTGCTTCAATTGTTTTTTTAAAAACAGCATTTCTTAAGACAATCCCCAAGGTGTCTTGTAATTTGCCAGTTTTAAGGATCTGTGTTAAACTTTGGGGCCAATCAAGGGAGCCAACAATCTAGCTGAGGAGCCAAGCTAGCCATTTATCAATTCATTCATTTGTTCAATAAAACGTATTGAGAACCTACTATATGCCAAGCAACGTGCAGAGCTTTAAGCATTAAAGAATACCTAAAACATGCCTCTGACCTGCAAAGGCTCACGTTTAGAAGGAGAGAGAGATTTATAAATAAATCATTGCTGTAGGTCAGTCTCAGTGACTGCCGTACCCATTGCTCCTTCTAGCAGAACTCTGACTGTGGTTCCTGGTGAATGAGCAGCGCAGGCTGGCCATGTTCTGCATCGAGTGACCAACCCACGTTCCCTTTTCACCTGCTTTCCCTGTCAGAGCGAGGAAAAAAAATCTTTGGCCCAAAAAGTTTCAGCCAGAGAGAGACAGAGTAGCAATCAGATTGTCTTTTTACGACTTCCAACAAGAGATACAGAGGGCTAGTTAGTAAGTTGGTAGTAGAAAGGAAGATGAAGCTGAAAGGATTCTTAGAGACTCTAACAGCCTACTGTTAGCATAACACCATCAATTAGCATGTATTTTGTGTTACCTGTACCATATACTATATTCTTTAAAAATATATATATTTATTTATTGGCTACATTGGGTCTTCGTTGCTGCACATGGGCTTTCTCTAGTTGCAGTGAGTGGGGGCTACTCTTCGTTGCAGTGTGCAGGCTTCTCACTGTGACCGCTTCTCTTGCTGCGGAGCACGGGCTCTAGGTGTGCAGGGTTCAGTAGCTGTGGCATGTGGGCTCAATAGTTGTGGCTCACAGGCTCAGAGCTCAGGCTCAGTACTGTGGCATAAGGGCGTAGCTGCTCCACGGCATGTGGGATCTTCCTGGACCAAGGGGCGAACCCATGTCCCCTGCATTGGCAAGAGGATTCTTAACTACTGCATCACCAGGGAAGTCCCTGTATTCTTACAATAAAGTAAGCTAGAGAAAAGAAAATGTATTAAGAAATTCATAAGGAAAAGAAAATACATTTACAGTATTGTACTTATTGTATTTATCAATAAGGTGAGTTTATGTCGTGTGTTTACAAGATGAGTTGTCTCTCTTGTACCTACATCAATATTGTCTTATAGGATACAAAACACTGTAGATGTTATATGTATTACTAACACTAGAGATAAAAAATGAAAAGATAATGTGGAAAAGAAGTTCATATGTATTTACAGGTATAATAATACATTTCATTGATAACTAAGAAGTGACAATATTGCTTTATGGTAGCCCTGTGTAATTGATACGATTGCTTCACAGTGGCCTAGCGTATACACCAAAAAAGGAATCCTTATTTTTATGGCATACAGAATTACAGTCATATTCATAATACAGTATTGGAAACATTGGTACTTTTTTTAAAAAAAACACTTATCTGTAATGATAGGCTTATAAGCAGTTTCTCCAATTATGAGAGAGAAAGAGGCATACTGTATGGGAATGTGTCCTTTAAAATAGCAAAGATATAAAAAGTAAGAAAACTAACTTATTACTCATTTTATAGTAAATATCACTCACCTTATGCCCATGTAGGGATAGACTAGTATCTGCACATATTTTATGCATTCATATGGCATACCTAAATTTTTTTTTAATTTTTGGCTATTTCAAGGCTACACAGTTCATCTGTGAGTTTTTCAAGTTGTCACAAATCTCCAAAAAATTTTCCAATATATTTATTGGAAAGAATTCCTATGTAAGTGGACCCACACAGTTTAAACCTGCATTGTTCAAGGGTCGACTTAATGGATTTACATTTCCACAATAAATAACCATAAAATTGGATAAAGTAAAACAGTGAGTAAATGATGTGGTTAGATTTGAATTCAGTGCTGTCCGCTTCTTCCCACTCTGCTTCACATGTGTGTCCTCATTGACTTGCCCAGCAGGGTTGACGAGTGGAGCTAAGGAAAGAGGAGCTTGAGCACCACAGGATGACTACGGGAACACTGTCTCAGCAGAGGTGTTTGTGGGGAAGGAACACCCAGTCCTTGGGATTCAACAGGGTGTTTATGTTCACAAGTAGTAGAAAGCAACTTAAACTATTTTAAGCAGAAAAATGGGACGTTATAAGAAAGGAGGGGTGTATCACTGCACCAAGGGCAGGAATGTAAGCAACGAGGCGAGAGAAGCGCTGAAATTGGAACAGGAAGGAAACAGAACTCAGACAACGGACTGTTTCTCCCTTGATTGTTTTCTCAGCATCTGGCTTTCTCAGTTATTCCAGCCATGTGGCAGCCGCAGCCCCCAAACTTACTTTTACAGTTCCAGCCACATGGAAAGGCTCATTTTCTCGCTCCTCCCATCCCTACTTCCAAATTCTCTGGGAAAGATCTCTGCTGAGCTTGAGTGAACATCTATCCGCAGGACAGTCCCCGCCAGGGCCTGGGTGATGTACACAATTCTGCCATAGGTGAGGGACCAGTTTAAGGTTCATTGTGAGCCACCAAGACATTCCAAACTGCACCGACTGAACAAGGACAGTGCTATAGATCTGTGGATGCTGGCAAGAATGATCTTCCTCCCTTGGGGAAGGCAAATGAGCTGAGGGGCAGCCAGGGATGTGACTGTCTGCAGCTACACAGACATACCTTCTTGATGCATTTCTTGACCTTGAAGGTCTGACTAAATGAGAGTTAAGAGGGGTATCAGTGACAGCATTTTTTATCTGTGACAACATTCCCTAGAAAAATAAGCAGTTATCTTTCTCTACAAGTGACAATGATCGAGTCTGTTCAAAAGAATTGATTTTACCACCTTAATATCTTGCCCAACTGATCTGGTGGTAACAAGTTTAAATACTTATAAATGGGCTGACTGAAATAATCTATTTACTAAAAAATATAGAAGTATATTCTGGTATTTTAGTACTACTTATTGAGAAGTAGTAACGGTTAGTGTCTTTATTGTTTTCCCCAGAAAGAGCTGGCATCCTTACAATGCACATTAGTCAGAAATAGCATTGGAAGAAAGACAGAGAAGGACAGTAGAGACTCAGATAGGGAAGAAGGTGGGATAGCATTTCTAGTATATATGTATTTTTAAAGTCCTTTTTAAAAAAAAATTATAAGTGCTCTACTTAAAGGACATACATAAATAATTCATTCTGAAAATTACACCACCAATAAATAGATTGTGTGGCCTAAATGAATACGGCCATAAGTGGTAAAACCTTAAAACCTTGAGCTGCTGTAACCCAGAAAGATACTGAAGAGTATTACATAGGAAGTTACATGGCGGCCGTTTTCTGTCAAATGGGAAAAAAGAATTTCCATCTTAGACTCTAATTTGAAAGTTACTCTTTTACATAAAAAGAGAAGAATTTAAAAGATCTTCCCCTCTTCATGCTATGAGAAAAACACTTTGGAGAAAGAGACAATGGCCATATTCCAAGAATTGGCAGAAAGAATTTTGCAGAGAGAATTGAATCCTACTTAGCAATACCGTTGATAAGGACTTGGTACATAAAGCTTAGGTTTCAGTTTCAACATCCCTTCTTTCAGGAAGCCTTTTCTCATCCCCTTAAACTAGGTCAAAATCTCCTGCTCTGAACTTCCATGGAGTTGCAGATTACATGAACATGCTTATACATAATAATTTATCTTCAATTCAGATTTAACTGGGCCTCCTGTATTTTATCTGACAACTCTATATTTCACCTTTTGTTTTTTGAGCACCTACCACATTCCATTGTGACTGCTTATTTAAGAGACTAAGCTCTGTAAGGGTAGAGACTATTTTTATCTGGTTTACTTTGCATCTCTATGGCCAGACATGCTGCTGGAAAACCAAAGGTATTAGATAAAATATGTTGAATGAAAGAGAAAGTTATTGCAAATAAATACAAAGTAGAGAGTGAGCATTTTGGGTAGATGGTTTTAAAGACTCAGATTCAACAAGGTACACATCTTAAGGTGGAACACTTTGAGATAAAAAGAGTGGATTATGCAGAAGAGGATTAATTGAATCTGGGTGTGATTAGGGCAAGAAAAGAAGGCATTATATTAGACTAGACTAGAAATAAGTCCCTAGGTCTACTGGCTTCTCTGTGAGGAGAAATATAGCTCTCTTACCAAATAGTAATTATGATTTATTGATATATTCTGGAATTGTGCTGAAGTTAATTGTCTAGTGAGCTGTTTACAATTCTCATTCCATAGTAGGCGCTCAGCCTGTTTGTGGTCATTTTATAAAAAGGCCCTCCTGGTATTGTGATACGTGAACAGAGGTAGCTGAATCAGACACACTTAAATGACTCCTGTGGTTGGGATTCCCACAGCTCAGAGTCGGAAGACTTGGGGAGAAGCTGACAATATGCCTTTTTATTTCAGTGTGGTATGCTACACATTTCACTTGCAACAGGCGAGTGTCAGGCTGTTTCTCAGCTTTCTGGGTGGACATTGGAGTTAAGTGAATTGCTCTGATTCCTAAAAGATTTCTTTAGCATATTTACACATCTTGTTATTCCAAGCACTCAAACTTTGTTTATACTGTTCTGTCTCCCTAAACAGAACTTTCCTTTCGTCTGTGGTTAAATTCAACTCTGACTACTGCATACTTGCATTCCCAACTGAACACGCAGCACCCTCACTGGACTCACTTTAATACCCATCCCTCAGTGCTGCCCACAGTCATACTGCATTGCCTTAATCCATTCACTACCCGACTTCTCCTCTCCGCAAACCTCCAGCACCTCCTCCCCATCCTCATTCTCAGCAGATGATCTTGCTTCCTATTTCACTGTAAAAGGAGCAACCATCAGGAGAAAACTGGCACACAAAGGAGAACACACAATGTTCTTTTCAGGCCTGATTCCTGAACCTCTTCACACATTTCCCCTCCACCTCAGCTCTTATCAGATTCCTGATCATTTTGGCCTTAATCTATTGGGTCAAAGCTATTCTGATATAGGAATAGAGAAGAAAAGTAATGAGGAACAGATAATGAAAATAATAATGCATTTGTTGTATTTGCAGTTTATTTCAAATATTCAAATAGCGATGTGGTCCCCCTGCTTCTAGGAGATTTTTTTTTTTTTTTTTTTTTTTGGCACTCGGGCTTAGTTGCTCCGCGGCATGTGGGATCTTCCTGGAGCTGGAATCGAACCCATGACCTCTGCATTGGCAGGCGGATTCTCAACCACTGCGCCACCTAGGAAGCCCTAGGAGATTTTTCTAACAGTGTTTGCAGGCCGCAAGGCGGATAGTGCCCCCATTTGAAGTATAGCAGAATTACCACTCTCATCCACCTCAATCCTGAACAGCCTCAGAGCTCTGGCTAACAGGGCCCAGGAGGCAAGCTCAAATGTCACTCTAGGACTATTAGGTAGTCTCCTTTCTACTGTAAGACACTGAATTTTGTTCATTTAGGCAGTGGCTTTCAGGCTTGTTGTTGTTGTTGTTGTTGTTCATTTCCTACATTAAGAAATACATTTTACATCAACACATAGTACACACCCATACCCACAGGCCCATATATGACTGAGACCAAAGTTTCACTAGATAGTACTTATCTTCACAAAATGCAGCGCACTCTTACATTTTCTAGTCTATTTTTCAAAATGCTAGTTGTGATGTAATAAATAGATTTCATTACTCACTAATGAATCAAAGCCCAAGGTTTGGAAAATAATTTATTGAGGGATAATTAGAGATGTTAACAGACAAAAATCTGTAAGATTTTATGAACAAATATATGAACATTAATTTAGAACCCACTCAACTATCACCTCCAAGGAAGTAGGCACACAATTAGCTGCTTAGCTAAGAATAAATGACTCATATGACTATTTGTCTATGTTGTAAAAAGCAAAGCTGACATCACAACAAGTAAGTAAAATCAATTAGGGAAGGGGAAACAGTTCCTTCCTATTATTCTTTTTTGTTCTCCATCAGCATAAAGAACACTATGCAAGCAGCCTCTGCATTACAGAGGGCTGAAAATAAAGCCCTGGATTGGGGTAAGGGACTAGATGGATTAGGCGACTTCTAAATTACTTTCTAATTCTAAGATTTTATTCCTTCAACAAGTATTTACTAATTATGCCAGGCACGATACCAGGAGATAGGGACCCAGCAGTGAACAAGACACACAGTTCTGATGCTGTGGAGAAGCTAGCATTCAAGCTGAGGAGACAGATAATGAACAAATAAATGGATAGAGAGGATACAGCTCAGTTCTGAAGGAAATAACAAAGATCAATGACAGAGAGTAAAGGGGTGACCTACTATTCTTCTTATTTATTATTATTAATCATACGACTACTACTACTGTAGAAGAAGCAGCAATATAATAATTTTCACTACCATGGTCAGGGAAGGCCCATCTGGGAAGGTGACATTTAATCTGAAATCTAAAGAATGAGGAGGAGTCAGCTATGGACTGAGCCAGGAGAACAGCCTTTCCAGGTAGTAGAACAGCAAGTACAAAGGCCCTAACACAGGAAACAGCTTGTCAGGTCCTAGCAGCTGACAAAGGACTGGCACGACTGGGCCAAGTGAGTAGGGGGAGAGTGCATGAGATGAGTTTGGAGAGGTAGGAAGATGAGGGCCTTGGAGGCCAGCGTATGGAGTTCGGATTCCATTCTATGTCAATGCGCAGCCATCAAAAGGACTTAAGCAAGGAAGTGACATGATATGATTTTGAAAGAACACTGGATATTGGGTGGAGAATGTGTTGGAAGTAGGGAAATTGTTTTAGGAGCCCAGGCAAGAGATGATAAGGCTGGATTATGGTGGTAGTGAACTCTAAAATCCTGTTTCGTTTGCAATTAATAGACAATAAGAAAGTAATCCTGTTTATTTGAAAATGTTGCTTATTTTGCCTCCAAAGCAAACATTTTCCCATCTTTGCTAAATAATTTAAATCCAAGAGCCCTAAAACTTGTATATGTATGTGTGTGTGTGCGCGCGCGTGCGCATGTGTGTGCACGTGCGTGGGGGCTGGGGTGGGGTGGCAGTGACTGTTTTTAATGTCTCAGAGCTGCTTTGTAATCATGGATGTGTAGGAGTTGGTTGCAGGGTAGAAGGACTGGAGTGAGTTGAGGCTAGTTGAAAGTAGACGCTGATGCCAAGGTGTGAGCAGAATAAGGCAGAGGCACATCCTATAGCTCCCTGGGAATCCATCAAGCTTGGGAAAGTGTGTGAGAGCTGTTGCGGATACAAGGCCCACCTTGGTGCAACAGGGGAAAAGAAAGATGTATAATCTTCAAATTCACTTGGGAAAGTCTAAGATATGAGAGTAAGGGTTTGCCTGAGGGTCTCAAAGCCTCAAAGCCTCCTGGAGGAAATGATGTAAGAATTTAAGACTGATGCTCAATCCCCTAGAATACCATGATGATATTTCCTAAGCCGTACAGTGAGAGACTTTTTGTAAGACAATTTTGGTGGGAAAAGGATGGGGCTGCCTGGGAGGGCAGGAAATTCATCTTAAGGTAGCAGAAAACCAAGACATGTGACTGTCTGCCTGTGAGGAGTTGCTTATTATGACACAGATTAATGCTTCTCTGTCCCCGTCTTTAAGGAAATTTGTTTTAAATTCTTAACAAAAAGAACAGTGAAGCTGAAAAAAAAAGCTGACTCTTGGAGGCTTAAACTATGTTAGCCCATTAGCCCAAGGGCTGGTTTACAGCTAAAAGATCTGTATTAATCACCAGAAGGAAGGGCTTGGGAACCATTACCCCAACACTTTTGAGCAGAGCCCCTGCAGGAGTAGGGAAAGGCTGTGCAGAGTCCCACCTGGAGCTCTGGCAGGAGGCTGATCCTGAGCAGGAACGATAAAGGTTCCCAGAGCCTATGAGACTACTTGGGGCCCAAGAAAATGAGAAAAACTTAGGAAGATGAATGTCCTTATAAAGAAACCAGAGTGAGAACTTAGAGCCAAATATCACTGATTTTATCATCCACTTACTAAAAAGCCCCAGGTATGGCCTAGGAAAATGAAGGTTACAATTGGTGGGTTGGAGTAAGCGTTGCTGTATCCGAAAGCAAGCTGTGGAATCTTCTTCGGAAATTCACAAGAGTTAATTAAACCATTATATAGTCTAGGAATAGTTTATATCTAGATCTCCTTAGAGGTGAGAAAATAGATCAGAGAAATTCCCAGCCCCACAACAGCTGTTCAAAAAAAGAGAACAATCACAGACACATGATCAGAGCGATATTGTGTTCTTTCCTCCTGCACATGTGGTTGACCCAATGTGAACAACTCTAAAAGTAAACTCCCTAGTCAAGATTCCAGATCAGGTGCAGGCTAAAAGAGGTCTGAGCAATCTCTAATTTCTTAGAGCCCTTTGCTCTGTAGATACACATGTGAGTAGAGGCTTGTTCTTAAAGGCCCTTGTTTGGGCTAGGTGCATGCAAGGGCCCTACAGGCATTTATCTGGCTGCTGACCCGTTATGGTTGTGTTTCCGTAACCATTCTGGTTCTCTAGTCACACTTGTAAACAGCATATAGGTTTTGCAAAAAGACAAGTCAAAAGCTTGCATGAAGTTCTTAATATGTGATATTACAAGGAAACACATTTGGCTTTCCAAAATGTCTCAGAAATTAATCACACATGCTGCTTTCTACTTTCAGAACAGACCAGAACTGGTTCAGCATGTCCAGCAGGTTGATCTGGCTTCCAAAAGCTGTGTTGCTATGTATATATGTGCATTTCTCTAAGGAAAAATAATTAACAGTGCTTTCATCTGTCAGAAGTTGTTCTCTGTTTAATTACTGTTTTTATCACCTTCATAAATTTACCTTCAGTTCACAGCATCATCCTGGAGGAGTGGTATATATGAGCTAATAAAAATGAACTAATGAAAAAACGTGATATCATTTTAAGAAAACGTTAAAAAATTGAGTCAGAAAATAAATTTTGCAGTCTAGATATACCTTGAATAGAACTTTTTGTTCAAATTAGAAAAAAATGACCAACACACATAAGAAAAACATGCCTATGTAATTCTTGCAAAAGACAGAGACTCCTGATGAAAGAGAGAGAGAGAAGCACAGATATCAAAGCATGAATTTAATTCTTGTGAAACACCTAGACTTTATTGATGGGAAGCAGAAATAGATGCATGGATGCGGGTACACACGAGGATTCGCTTCAGGTAATAAGGAAAGGTCATGAGGAAACAAAGCATTGACACTTACGCTTTCCTGAGTCTGGTCCTATATTGTCAGGGCCAGATACAACAGATCCTTTAAAGAGAGGGAAGAAAACAAAAACACAAGCAAAACAAAACCAGTGAATTAAGGGAAATCAGTTCTAGGCCAGAACTGTAAAAGATGTGAGATTGGTATTTTTGAAAGCCAATGCTATCTAAATGGGTAAAAAATTAAATTCTTTCTTCCATAAAATTACTTCTTAGGAAACATTAATCAGAATCATAACAACAAAACTCAACTATTGATTTTTTTAAGAAAAAAAGCGTACCATTTGAACAGTGAGAGAAGAATCTAGAATGATTCATTACCCTTCTGAAATTCCTGCCCCCACCTGTTTCTATCAGTCAAACACTTTATGTCCCATGTCACAGAGAAAAGAGGATTTCCTTTCCTCTTCCTACCTTCTCTCAACCTACTTGCAGAATAAAGAAAGAGCCAATTTACATGAACATTTATTGTGTATCTATTTTGTGGCCTATATTGTTCTAAGTATTGAAAAATCAGCTGTGAATAAGACAGACACTCATAGCACCCCCAGAGAGTTTATGTTGTAGTAAGGGAGGACAAGCAATAAACATATAAAAAAAATGAATAAGAACTTCAGGTACTGGTAAATATTATGAAGGAGATCTAGTGGGATACTGGGATGAAGGTGAATAGGGAGATGTAGTACCACTTCAGTTACAGTGGTCAGGGATGGACTGTCTGAGAAAGTGACATTTGAGTCATTTTTTACCATTTAAATGATAAAAAGGAGGAACCACATGAGGATCTGAAGGAGTTCTCCAAGCAGAATGAGTGATAGGTGGGATGGCCTGAGGCAGGAAAAAGCGTCCTATACTCACGGGACAGAAAGAAGATCACAGTGGTTGGAACTCAGTGAACAAGACAAAGAGTGGAGGGAGATGAGAGCAAAAGGCAGATGGAGCAAGATTTGGAGGGCCTCGCAGACCCCACTGAGAAGTTTGTAGGTTGTTCTGATTGCAATAGGAAGTCTTTAGAGGGTTTAAAGCAGGAAAATTATATTATTTGATTTGTACTTTGTAGAGATTACTTTGCTACTACATGGAGAGAGGAAAAGCAATGAGGGATCAAGAGTGCAGCAGGGAGACCACTAAGAGGTGATGATGGCATTGACTTAGATGAGAAGACTGGAGATGGAGAGAAGTGGTTGGGTTCAGGATATATTTTGGAAGTTGGAGCCAATATTGATGAATTTGAAGTAGAAACTTATTTATGGGCTGAAAGTGCTATGTGAGGAAAAGAAAAGAGCCAAGTAGGGCTCCTAGGTATGTGTCCTGAGCAATTTAGTGTTATGTTTGTTATTTACTGGGATGGGGGAGCATAGAAATCAGTGACTTTGTTTTGGCCGTGTTAAATTTCAGGTGCTTATTGGACATCTTAGTGGATATGTTGAGAAGTGGGTTGGATATATAATTCTGAAAGTCAGGTGAGAATTTGAAGGCTAGAGATATAAACTTGAAAGTCATCAGTATATGAAGGACTCTGAAGCAATAGGACTAGATGGGATCACCTAACGAGACAGTTTACAGAGAGCCAAGGACAGAGCTCTGGATACTCCAACATTTAGAAGTCCAGTAGAGGTGGTCTCCCTTCATGTCCAAGGCAAGTCTTTTATATGTTCTCTGATTTTATCCCACTCATCTCTTCTGTAGCTGAAGATTTTAAATGGCTGTAAATTCTCCGACATTCCTCTCACCAAGAGGTGGAGTTTAATTACTTTCCTTTGAATCTGAGCTGTCACTAAAGCCAGAGACTTATTTGATGAATAGAAGTCATTGGAAGTGACATTTTAGACCTTAGAAACTAGGTCTTACAGCTTCTGTCCAGGACATTTGGAATATTCTCTTTGGAAGCCTGAGCCATCATGTAAGAAGGACAATCACCCTGGGACTGCCCTGGAAAAGGCCCACCTGTAGGTGCTCTGGTTGACATTTTCAGCTCAGCCCAACCTCCTAGTCACTCTTTCCAAGGCATCAGATGTACGTTTGAAGTGATCATGTACCTTCCAGACTAATCCATCCACCAGCTTATCTGGCAAGTGACCTCATATGACATCACATGGGGCAGAAGAATTGCCCACCTTAACTCTGCCCAAATTGCTAATGCTAAAGTCATGAGATATAGTAAAAGAGTTGCTAAGTTTGTTTCACAGCAATAAAAATCTGTAACACCTTCCTTCTTCCTCTGGGACCAGATGTTGTAATCAATTCTCATCCCTTCTGGAACATCCTACCTTCTCTCACACACATTTTTTTTAAGCCCTTTATTGGAGTATAATTGCTTTACACTGTTGTGCCAGTTTCTGCTGTAAAGCAAAGTGAGTTGGCTGTATTTATACATATATTCCCATATCCCCTCTCTCCCGCTACTCACTCCCACCTCCCCATCCCAGCCCTCTAAGTCATCACCCATCATCGAGTTGTTCTCCTCATGTTATACAGCAACTTCCCACTAGCTATCTATTTTACATTTGGTCGTGTATATATGTCAATGCTACTCTCTCACTTCGCCCCAGCTTCCCCTAGGCCCCCACCCACCCCATGTCCTCAAGTCCGTTCTCTACATCTGCACCTTTATTCTTGCCCTGTCACTGGGTTCATCAGTACCATTTTTTCAGATTCCATATATATGAGTTAACATATGGTATTTGTTTTTCTCTTTCGGGCTTACTTTGCTCTGTATGACAGTCTCTAGGTCCATCCACCTCACTACAAATAATTCAATTTCATTCCTTTTTATGGCTGAGTAATATTCCATTGTATATATGTGCCACATCTTCTTTATCCATTCATCTGTTGATGGGCATTTAGGTTGCTTCCATGTCCTGGCTATTGTAAATAGTGCTGCAATGAACATTGTGGTACATGTTTTTTTTTGTTTTTGTTTTTTATCTTTTTTTAAAAAAATTATTTATTTATTTATTTTTGGCTGTGTTGGGTCTTTGTTGCTGCGCATGGGTTTTCTCTAGTTGCAGAAAGCAGGGGCTACTCTTTTTTGTGGTACGCAGCTTCTCATTGTGGTGGCTTCTCTTGTTGCGGAGCATGGGCTCTAGGCAGGTGGGCTTTAGTAGCTGTGGCATGCAGGTTCAATAGTTGTGGCTTGTGGGCTCTAGAGCACAGGCTCAGCAGGTGTGGCACACAGGCTCAGTTGCTCCGCGGCACATGAGATCTTCCCGGCCCAGGGCTCGAATCCGTGTCCCCTGCATTGGCAGGCGGACTCTTAACTACTGCGGCCACCAGGCAAGTCCCTGTGGTACATGTTTCTTTTTGGATTATGGTTTTCTCTGGGTATAGGCCCAGTAGTCACACACATTTTGTTAAAACTTTTCCTTCTGGGACTTTCCTGGTAGCTCCCACTGGAGAAAGCCCACGCACAGCAGCAAAGACTCAACACAGCCAAAAGTAAATAAACAAATTAAAAAACACACACACAAAACTTTTCCTTCCTTACTGGTTCCTTTCCTCCACCTGCAAGTATACTTAGTCTTTCCCATCCTGATAAAAATCTTCTTTAACCTTCAGCTCCCATTTATCAGCATACTGCAAAATCTGGCTTTTGCCTTCAGCACACGCCTGAAATTGATCTCACTGGATTCAACAAAGTCAACTCCTAATTGATAAATCCATCATATATTTTTCTGTCCTCAAATTGAACTGTATCTAGTTTTAAAATCTCTCATTATGATTTTTTAAGGATGATAAGAGCTGATGTGGATCGTCTGAGAAATAAGGTGAAAATCAGAACCAGTCTGCACAACCAAGGACTTCAGGATGTCAAAGCACGAGTTTCTTCTGCTGAAATATGAGAAGCACCTCAAAACCAGGAAAGCTGCTGGAGACAAGGTGGATCAGAATGAATGAACCAGGTAGAACAGAGTTGGGTAGCTTAAAGGAAAATACCAATAATGAGAAATCATCCCATCTAGAGTTTTGGTTCAGTATTTGGAAAATGAGGAGGATCAAACTCCTGAGAGTAGAGCAGCAGTTTGTTAAAAAGGAGGGTAGGCAGGCTTCCCTGATGGCACAGCGGTTAAGAATCCTCCTTCCCATGCAGGGAACACAGGTTCTATCCCTGGGCTGGGAAGATCCCACATGCCGTGGAGCAACTAAGCCCGTGCACCACACCTACTGAGACTGTGCTCTAGAGCCTGAAAGCCATAACTACTGAGCCCATGTGCCATAAGTACTGAAGCCCACATGCCTAGAGCCCGTGCTCTGCAACAAGAGAAGCCACTGCAATGAGGAGCCCGCGCACTGTGATGGAGAGTAGCCCCTGCTCACCACAACTAGAGAAAGCCAGGCACAGCAAAAAAGAGCCAATGCAGCCAGTAAATACATACATACATACATACATACATACATACATACATACATACAGATTTAAAAAAAAGAAAGAAGGAGGGTAGGCTTATAATAGTGTGGAGAATAAGCCTTAAGCCGATTCTTGAATTCTAAAGTGTTTATCAATCAACTGGGGAAGACCCATTTAAGATGTAGATTCCCCTCCCTCGCCCAAGAGTTTTTGGGGTTGGATCAAAAATTTCCCTTTCAGATAAACACCCCAGGTCATTCTGATACAGGTGGTCTTCAGGCGAGACTTTTAGAAATACTACCTAAAGCAAGAGGAAGGTCTTGGCTAGGGTGTCCCAGAATGAGGCCATTTGGTTATTTCTTCTGTACGTAGTTAATTCATCAATTTCTCATGATTGCATCATCAATGCTTGGTTAAGCTGAGACACGGGGACACTTGAGCAGGGTTTCTCTCTCTCTCCATGTAGTTTCAGGGCCTCCTCCTCTTTCCGTGGCCTCTTTATTTAGTTACTTTTGATTTTTATTTTATATTGGAGTACAGTCAATTGTGTTAGTTTCAGGTGTACAGCAAAGTGATTCAGTTATACCCATATAAGTATCCATTCTTTTTCAGAATTCTTTTCCCATTTAGGTTATTACAGAATATTGACCCAAGTTCCCTGTGCTATACAGTAGGTCCTTGTTGGTTATTTTAAATACATCTACGTGGCCTCTTTATATGGCTTCTTTCCATACGGTCTCTGCAGCAGAGTAGCCAGACTTCTTAACATGGTGATTCAAGACTCCCAATAGCACAAAATGGAAGCTCCTAGGCTCCTGAAAGTTGAGGCCTGGGACTGGCATGGTGTCACTTTTGCCACATGCTGTCAGTTAAAGCAAGTCACAGGCTTAGTCCAGATTTAAGAGACAGGGACTATACAGGCATGTGAACACTGAAAGGTGCTGTTCATTAGGGGCCATAATGTAACAGATGAACAGGGAAGAAAAAATAAGATAAAGTTGGGAATATTGGGAGCAGGAATGTGTAAGGTTAGGATATAACATGCATACCACAAGCCATGTTCACTTTTTATAGGTGAATTACAAATTGGGTTCTGAGTTTCCCAGCAGCCAAGACCAGTTAGAATTAAATGCGTTAATAAAGAATGATTATAATATTAATTACTATTAATATAATACATCAAAATAATAATTATTGCAGTAGTCTAATTAATAATGGAAATAGGAATAACACAGATGGGAATAAGATGCCTAAAAAAACTGGAGACAGATTTGGCTTCTAATTAGATATGCAAAGTAAGAGAGAGAATTATCAATTTTATTAGGTATAGAATGGCACTGGAATTATGTAGCTGTCATGTTTTTTTTTTAGCTGTCAGTTTTTTTACAGATGTATACTGAAGCATTAAGTATTCGCCATCATGATATCCATAATTTATTTAAAATGCTTTAGCAAAAAATGTAGAACAAACAAATACGGGAAAAATACTAATAATGGTTAAATCCAAATGACTGATAATTATTGGCTTATTATACTATCTTCTCTGTTTTTCTAATGTTTGAAATACTTACTAGTAAAAAGTAAACAAACAAATAAACCTCAAAGGTATTCATTGTCTTCTGTATTCTAGGTTCTGTCTTATGGGCTTGTGAACGTCAGCAAACAGAGCAGACCGAAAGCAGTGCCCTCGAGGAGCTTACGCTATATCAGAGGGAGACAGACAATAAATCATAAACAAAATAAACAAGAAGGGCAAAGTACTATGGGAAAGTAGAACAGGATTCGGAAGATGGGGAGTGCAAAGATGGGGAGCACGTACAATTTTAAAACATGGCGGCCAAGGTCAGCTTCACGGAGAAGGAGACAACTGAAGAAGGACTTAAGGGGTGTCAGGGAATTTTCATACGTATATCTGAAAAGAGCATATGAGGCCAAGGAAACAAGTGCAGCTGCACCTAGTGTGTTCACATTCTACGAACGGCAAGGAGGCCAGTGAGACCGAAGCAGAGTGAGCCAGCAGGGGAGCAGTGAAGATAATCAGGAAAGTCACAAAGGGGCCAGATCACATAGGACCTGGTGCGCCACAGTGAAGAATTTGGCTTTTACTGTGAATGAGATGGGGAGTCGCCAGAGTTTTCAATTAGGTGAATGACTGAGCTGAATTCTGTTTTTAAAGGGTCACTGTGGCTGCCGGGTTGAGAAGGGACAACAGGGAGAGCAAGGATGGAAGCAAGGAGACAAGTTAAGTGGCAGCTGCGGTCATCGGAGGGACTGATGATGGTCTTTTGAATCAGTATTGTAAAGTTAGATATGAAAACCAAAACGGTGAATGTCCTAAGAGAAAACAGGGGGGAAAGCACAGTGCCTTGGCATAGGCGAAGCTTTCTTAAACAGGACACATAAGGAATTAACCATAAACGAAAAATCTGATAAGTTTCACTTTGTCAAAAGTTAAGATTTTAGCTCATTAAAATATGTCATTAAGAAAATAAAAATGGAAACTATAACCCAGGAGAAAGTATTCATAGTACATATATCTTACAAAGGAGTCATATTCAGAGTCCCACAACTCAACAAAATAATAAGTTAAACAAAACTATAAATATAGGCAAAAATTTTAAACCATTATTTCATAAAGAAGGTATTCAAATGGCTATAAACTCTGAAAATGTGCTTGCTCAACATAATTTGTCATCAGAAAAATTCAAATTAAAACCACAATGAGATACCGCTATACACCCACCAGCATGACTGGCACATAAAAGACTGGCTCCATAACTGCCTTTGAAAGCTGTCTGGCCCTGCGGTGCAGTAGTTCACAGGGAGACTGAGGGGACGAGCTGGTGGAGCACATGGGAGGCCTGGCCTGCTCCATTAACATGTTGTGGCAAGAATATGGAAAGCTGGAACTACTGTACAATGCTGGTGGGAGTGTAAAGTGGTTCAACTGCTTTGGAAAAACTCTTTGGCAGTTTTTTATGAAGTTAAACATACACCTACCTTATGACCCAGCAATTCCACTTCCAGACACTCAAAAGAAAAGCGTATGTCAGCAAAAAGGCAAATGTTAACAGCAGCTTTATTTACAGTCGCCCAAACCAGGAAAGAACCTACTTGTCCATCAATAGAGTGAGGAAACACCTGCAGTAAGTTCATACAGTGGAATACTACTCGGCAATAAAAAAGAACAACCTACTTGTGCATGCAGCAACATGGATGGGCCTAAAAACCAAGTGGGTGAAAGAAACACATGATAAAAATAGTATATACTGTATTACACCCTTTACATGAAATTCAAGAATAGGCAAAACTTATCTTTGATGATAGAAAGTAGAAAATTGGTTGCCTTTGAGTTGGGGTGATTAGAAAGGGGCACAAAGGAACTTTCTGAGGTGATATATCTTCATTTGAGTGTTAGTTACACTGGTATATATACCTGTTAAAAATCAGGTTTGTGCATATTCCTGTTTACAAATTATAGCTTAATAAAGTATTGAAACCATAAAAGGAATGATTCCATAACTCCCTTTTAAAGTTGTCCAGCACTTCAGGCCAGTGGTTTGCATGTACCTTTTTGGTCTGGCATAGTGGCCTCGGGAAACTGGGGGGACAGAGGAATGCCACCCCTCCTTCATCTAGGGAATAAAACCAAGAGGGTGTAATGTCTCCGAAGCCAAGTGAAGAAAACATTTCAAGGAGGATGGAGAGGGCAACTGTGTGAAAGGCTGCTGGTAGGCCAAGTAAAGGAGGACTGAGGATTGACCACTGGATTTGACAATGGAGACATCAGTTGCTGGTGACCTTGACAAAACCAGGGTCAGTCAGTGGCACAGTGTAGAGAAACGCTTTATTACAGTAGGTTTAAAAGAGAAAAGGAGGAGAGGAATCAGATATGGTGAATACAGACAACTCTTTTCGATTGCCTGACTGTTCAATACTGTGTGCTCAGTGCCTAGCATAATGCCTGGCATATATTTGAAGTGTTCAGAAATATATTATTTTGAATGGTTTGATTACAGAAAAAACATGAATTGGGAGTTCCCTGGCAGTGCAGTGGTTAGGACTCAGCACTTTCACTGCCATGGCCTAGGTTCAATCCCTGGTTGGGAAATAGATCCCACAAGCTGAGCATCGCAGCCAAAAAAAAAAAAAAAAAAAAAACACACACACCAAAAAACCCCCCATGAATCCACTCTAATTTATTTAAACACCACTCTCAAACATAGGTAGTTTAGTTTGTGGCAATAATAAGTTACTCTAGACACATCTCGTAAGTAAGCATCCTTATCATACAACAAAACATTAGTATAGTTACTACTTCCATAGCTGACACCATTATCCTAGCTACTATTGTTGGACCCAAAAATATTTCTCTCTTGTTAGAACGTGGCTAAGAAGATTAAGGATTGAGTGAGATAATTAATAGGTTAAGGAAAAGAATTCTGTAGAATTCAATCTGGTGCTTTCTTACAGGAAAAAAAAAGTTTGATATATGTTTCAGCTGCTCCAGAGAATGTTCGTTTGTTTGTTGTATCTTTGATAGGCAGGGAAGATTTTTTTTATTCAGGACAGACACAGAGTAACTCCTTTCACCCTTGGCCCAGTCTACACAGAGTGGCTGAGGACTAGTTCAGCAAGGATTTCAACAAGAAGCAAAGTCCCATGAGTGAGAACTGAGGTATTGAACAAAACTAGTAGGACCTGTGGCAGTCTTGGTCAAAAATGAAGAGAGAGAGAGGTCTATCAGGAGAGGGACTATGTCTATTCCATCTTCTAACATATCCTCAGTAGCCAGGTTAATGCTTGGTCATTCAAAAGGAACAGATGAGACAAAATGGCTAAGAGCTTGGTCAGATGGAAATGATGAGCCTGAAACATATTTTCAGAAGGATTTAAGACCTAATCAATGGAAAGTTGGGAAGAACCTTGGTTTGTGAAATTTATGGGCGAGGTTAGAGCCCAGTTGAGGTCTGCATTTGGGCCTCAGAGCTCCAGAGTTAGCTTCCAGTGCGCATTGCTGCTCAGACTCTAGTCCTTTTGTTTAGAGATGCTCAGACCTGCCCCTGTGGAACTAGGTGGGACCAGACAGTTTGTATAAGCCCCAATCACCCATGCTCTTGATAGAGAGTTAAATCAAGTGTAGGATTATCCCTTTCAGCCTCAGAAGTTTCTGTATTGGAATGATCCTAATAACTGGACCAGTGACCAAATTTTGACACACCATCAGGGTATCCTCAACAAACACTGAGAAAAAAGTTACTCAGATGCCAAATTTAGGAGGCATAGTTTTGGAATTTTTTTTTCCATTTTTTAAAAACTTGAAGTATAGTCAATGTACAATATTATATGTTACAGATATACAATATAGTGATTCACAATTTTAAAGGTTATACTCCATTTATAGTTATTACAAAATATTGGCTATGTTCTTCATGTTGTACAATATATACTCTTTTTAAAGATTTTTTTTTTTTGATGTGGACCATTTTTGAAGTCTTTATGGAATTTGTTACAATACTACTTCTGTTTTATATTTCAGTTTTTTAGCCACAGGGCACATGGGATTCCAGCTCCCTGACTAGGTATTGAACTCACACCCCCTGCATTAGGAGGTGAAGTCTTAAGCACTGGACCAACAGGGAAGTCCCTATCTTTGTAGCTTGTTTTATACATAAAAGTTTTTAACTCTTAATCCCCTACCCTTATCTTGCCCCTCCCCCTTCCCTCTCCCCACTGGTAACTTCTAGTTTGTTCTCTATATCTGTGAGTCTGCTTCTTTTGTGTTATATTCACTAGTTTGTTATATTTTTTATATTCCACATATAAGTGATACATACAGTATTTGCCTTTCTCTGTCTGAATTATTTCACTAAGCATAATACCCTCCAAGTTCATCCATGTTCCTGGAAATAGCAAAAATTTCATTCTATTTTATAGCCAAGTAGTATTCCATTGTTGTATATACCACATCTTCTTCATCCATTCATCTGTTGATGGACACTTAGGTTACTTTCATGTCTTGGCAATGGTAACTAATGCTGCTATGAACCTTGGGGTGCGTGTATCTTTCAAATTAGCATTTTGGGGGTTTTAAAAATATATACCCAGAAGTGGAATTGCTGGGTCTTATGTGAGTTCTATTTTTAGTTTTCTGAGGAATCTCCATACTGTTTTTCACAGTGGCTGCACCAACATACATTCCCACCAGCCGTGTACAAGCAATGCTGAATTCTCTCCACATCCTCATAGGAGGCATAGTTTTAAATGGCCACTCCATCCATAGCTCTTGCTTATTGGCACTAGATCATGCCACTCCTTAACTCTCATCTCACCTCTGCCATTACTGATTAGACCCAGGTTAACACCTGCCCTAAGCTGGGCCCATCAGATTCCCTCTCCCAGGAATATGCAATTGGTGGTGGAGAAATCTCTGAGGACAGGGCACAAATTGAGTACATTATCTTTAGGGATAAGAAATTTAAAAAAATTTTTTTTATTGGAGTATAGTTGATTTACAGTGTTGTGTTAGTTTCTGCTGTACAGCAATCAGTTATACATATACATATACCCATTCTTTTTTAGATTATTTTCCCATATAGGTCATTACAGAGTATTGGGAAGAGTTTCCTGTGCTATATAATAGGTCCTTATTAGTTTTAATTTATATATAGTAGTGTGTATGTGTCAATCCCAATCTCCCAATTTATCTCCCCCTCCCCTCCCTGTACCCATATGTTTGTTTTCTACATCTTTGACTTTATTGACAAGAAATGTTCTAAGCACTTTACAGAAGCTGTCAATAATTTTCCACCTGAGATGAAATGCCTTTTTTTTAAATTAATTAATTAATTAATTAATTTTATTGGCTGTGTTGGGTCTTTTTTGCTGTGCGCGGGCTTTCTTTTTAGCTGCGATGAGCGGGGGCTACTCTTTGTTGTGGTGCGTGGGCTCCTCATTGCCTTGGCTTCTCTTGTTGCGCAGCATGGGCTCTGGGCACGTGGGCTTCAGTAGTTGCAGCACATGGGCTCAGTAGTTGTGGCTCACGGGCTCTAAAGCTCAGGCTCAGTAGCTGTGGCGCACAGGCTCAGTTGCTCCACGGCACGTGGGATCTTCCTGGAGCAGGGATCGAATCCATGTCCCCTGCATTGGCAGGAGGATTCTCAACCACTGCGCCACCTAGGAAGCCCAAAATGCCTTTTTTTATATCACAAATTGACATAGATCTAGGATACTTATAGGCTATTCTTCAATTCTTTAGATAATTAGTTCAACTGCAAAATATAGTAAATGCCATTATTTGTCGTTTAGTTGAGCCACAGAAGGAAGAATGAAAAAATGATCTTCCTTTGGGATAAAATTTAAGACATTCCAAAGAGGAGGATCCATTAAGATGGTCATTTCTAACTTTTTTGACCATTACTTGCAGTAAGAAATATACTTTACATTGCAACGCATACACATACAATTGAAACAAAAGTTTCACAAAACTATATTAATACTTAATATATATGATACATCTTGATACTTTGGATTCTTTTTTCTATTTTTAAAATGCTGGTCACAACATACCAAATTGATTTCACAACTCACTAATGAGTTGTATCCTTGAGTTTGAGTAACACTGCTCTAGGTTTATGTCTTTGTTTGGGCTGCTGTAACAAAATAGCATATGCTGGGTGGCTTACAAACAATAAAAATTTGTTTCTCACAGTTCTGGTGGCTGGGAAGTCCAAGATCAAGGAGCTGGCAGATTCAGTGTCTGGTGAGGGGGCCACTTTCTAGAGATGGTCCTCTTTTCACTGTAACCATACATGGCAGAAGGGTCAAGGGGTCTTTCTTATAAGAGCACTCACCCCATTCATGAGTGCCCAATGATGGTCCTCACTGGGGAGGACCCAATCATCTCCCCCAAATCCCATCTCCTAATAACTTCACCTTATGGGTTAGGATTTCAACATATGAATTGGGGGCAGGGGGACATAAACATTCAGTCTATTGTAGTGTAATAGGCAGGATACTAGTTCCGCAGATCTGCCCCTCCAAAATTTCAGCTACAAAAAGAGAAGTATCCAAAAGATTAAGCAAAATGAAAGAAATTAACTCAATGTCTTGAAAAAATGCTGCAACTCCCAAGAGAAGTAAGAAACCAATAAAAACCTGGAGAAAATATCTGCAACAGGGGAAATTAAGACACCCCCAGACCACAGACAGCTACGATTAGATGGATCACGTCTATTTTGAAGGAGATAAATGTCGTATTGAAGCCCTCAAAGGCTATGATGACAAGGCTGTGGCACCCTGGTAAATGTTGAATGAACTAAAAATAGTAGTGAAAACTACCCAGTATTTCACAAGACTTAGAGAATCCATGATGTCAGTAAAGCAAAAATATAGTGGAGATAAAACAGGACATTGAATACCGCCACTGCCGCCACCACCCTGCCCACGGCGCAGAAGACCTGAGGCCCTACTGGACATGTCCTGATTAGGAGTGAGCTTTTGGCTTCTGAGCCACAATCCTGTGGTTGTGAGCAAAGGCTTTGAAGGGAGTTGGCCCTACCACATACCAGCCATGGGACTTTCATAAACATCTCTAACACCTGTTTCCTCATGTGAAAAATGGGGATAATAACAGTCACTGCATTATGACTACGTTGCGGCTGTCACAATTAAATGAGATAATGTATTAAAAGGCTTGGCAAAGTTCCTGGCCCATAGTATTATTATGTTCTGTTATTTCTGAATCAGTCAGAAAACTGACACTGAGGAGTCTGGTAACTGAGTACAAATGTGATGGGAAGAGAAGGGAGAGCCGAGCTAGGAAATCGGGAGGCTCCAGGACATGCAGAGTCGGTGCCTCAGGGAGGGCAGCTTCCACAAGAATCACAGTTTGAGTGAGCATTTCCCACAAGAACAGGGGCTGCTGTTATGGAAAGACGATACAGCAAATGTCCACAACACCTGAGAAGCAGTGAACACAATAATTGAATCCATGTTACACCGGGTCTAAAGTTTGTGTCCTCCATTACTGTACTATTCCATCTTGAGATTTTAATTGGGACTTGAACACACAATAAAGTGTGTGAAGAGAACTAAAAAATAGATTTGTGAAATCATTCCATAGTTAAACACTATATGTGATCATGTTTCAAAGAGTTTTCAGTCTAACAAAACTTGCCGTCTATTAGATCCTTTCTAAAAACAACAACTGGGCTTCCCTGGTGGTGTAGTGGTTAGGAATCTGCCTGCCAATGCAGGGGACATGGGTTCGAGCCCTGGTCCAGGAGGATCCCACATGCAACTACTGAAGCCCTCGCGCTTAGAGCCTGTGCTCTGCAACAAGAGAAGCCACCGCAATGAGAAACCCTCGCACCATAACAAAGAGTAGCCCCCTCTCACCACAACTAGAGAAAGCTGGTGTGCAGCAACGAAGACCCAATGCAGCCATAAATAAGTAAATAAATAAGCAAACAAATAAATAATAAATCTTTAAAGACAAATAAAAACAAAGAAAAGCTCACGTCCTATGCTTTTACCTGCTCTGTTTTTTCCCCTTCAAAAGAAAACTGCATTGTATTCACGTTAGAATCCACAGGCACATAGGAGAGGCTCAATAAACATTTATATCATAAACCCAAGATGTCTTCCAGAAAAATCATATGTCAGCCTTTAATACCTCAAAATGTAGTTACCACAGAAAGATATAAAGAAATAAATATAGTGCAGTCATATAATGAAACACTACTCAGCAATAAAAAGGAACAAATTACTGATGCATGTAACAACGGCGTTATCAAAAAATCAAATGGATGGACACTATATTATTCCATTCTGGAAAAGACAAAACTATAGGAACAGAAAACAAATCAGTGGTAGACAAGGGATGGGGGAAGGTGACTGATTACAAAGATGCATGAGGAAACTTTGAGATGATGGAAATGTTCTATGTCTTGATTGTGGAGGTGGTTACGTGACTGCATGTCATTGTCAAAATTCATAGAACTGTGTATGTAAAAAGGGAGATTTTACTATATAGAAATTATGCTTCAGTAAACCTGACTGAAAAATAAAGGAAGACCTAAATAATATATGACACTCTTTCATAATTTACTTAAAATACATTTATTAATTTTGAGGTGACTATCAGAGTAGTTCACAGAAATCTTGAGAGCAATTGTCCTGCAATTAACAAAGTCCAAAACATCATTTAACTATAGCATCTCAAAGATACAGATAATCCTAACTATTCATTTGCTATTTTTTTGTGAAGAATATGTTGTATAAGCCTGAAAAGGGGATGAGAAATGAGATATGAGCCTTAATTTGGAAGAATCGAATGGAGCTGAAAAGTGGAAAGGGGTGCTTTCCTGTATGAAATGTATTTGAATATACAATGGAGAAAAGACAGTTTCTTCAATAAGTGGTGCTGGGAAAACTGGACAGCTACTGGTAAAAGAATGAACTTAGAATACTCTCTAGGGACTTCCCTGGTGGTGCAGTGGTTAAGAACCTGCCTGCCAATGCAGGGGACACAGGTTTGATTCCTGGTTTGAGAAGATCCCACATGCCGCGGAGCAACTAAGCCAGTGCACCACAACTACTGAGCCTGCACTCTAAAGCCCGCAAGCCACAACTACTGAGCCCTTGTGCTACAACTACTCGAGTCTGTGTACCTAGAGCCTGTGCTCTGCAACAAGAGAAGCCACTGCAATGAGAAGCCTGTGCACCACAACAACGAGTAGCCCTGCTCTCCACAACTAGAGAAAGCCCGCACACAGCAACAAAGACCCAATGCAGTCAAAAATAAATAAATAAATAAATAATAAATAAATAAATAAAATTATATAAAAAAAATTCTCTAACACCACATACAAAAATAAACTCAAAATGAATTAAAGACCTAAATGTAAGACCAGATACTATAAAACTCCTAGGGGAAAACATAGGCAGAACACTTTTCAACATAAATTGCAGTGATTTTTTTTTTTTTGATCCATCTCCTAAAGCAAAGGAAACAAAAGCAAAAATAAACAATGAGACCTAGTTAAACTTAAAAGCTTTTGCATAGCAAAGGAAACCATCAATAAAACAAAAAGACAACCTACTGAATGGGAGAAGACATTTGCAAATGATATGACTGATAAGGGGTTAATATGTAACATATATAAACAGCTCATACAACTCAATATCAGGAAAACAAACAACCCTATTTAAAAATGGGCAGAAGATCTGAATATACATATTCCAAATAGGAAATGCAGATGGCCAACAGGCACATGAAAAGATGCTCAATATCACTAATCATCAGGGAAATGCAAATCAAAGCCACATGAAATATCACCTCACACCTGTCAGAATGGCTATCATCAAAAAGAACAAAATAACAAATGTTGGCAAGGATGTGGAGGAAAGGAAACACTGTTGGTAGGAATGCAAATCTGGTGCAGCCACTGTAGAAAACAGTATGGAAATGTCTCAAAAAACTAAAAACAGAACTAACATATGACCCAGCAATCCCACTCCTTGGTGTATATCTGAAAAAAACAGAAATACTAATTTGAAAAGATACATGCTCCCGAAGGTTCATAGCAGCAGTATCTGCAATTGCCAAGGTATGGATGCAACCTAAGTATACATCAATAGAGCAATGGACACAGAAAATGTGGTATATCCACATGTGATGGAATACCACCCAGCCATAAAAAAGAATGAAATTTTGCCATTTGCAGCAACGTGGATGGACTTGGAGGGCATTATACTAAGTGAAATAAGTCAGACAGAGAAAGACAAATACTACATATCACTTATATGTAGAATCTAAAAACTACAACAAACTGGTGAATAAAACAAAAAAGAAGCCAATTCACAGATATAGAAAACAAGTTAGATGTTTACCAGTGGGGAGAGGGAAGCGGGGAGAAGCCATAAAGGGGTAGGAGACTAAAAAAAGGGGTTACGGTGGGATTATATGATTATATTTTGAAAACTGTAAAGCACTATAAAACTTAAAGATTCTTTCATTTAATAAAAAAAAGTTTTAAAAAAGATTTGAATAAAAAAATGCAATCTTACCTTTTCAAGGTATATTAAAACCATCCAGCAATTAGATAGCTACTTATCTTCATGGATCACTTTCTTGGTTGGTCATCTCTGTCACCGTTCATATCACTGAGGGTTGTTATATGCTGTCTTTCATGTCTTCTCATTCATTCATTCATGCAATTTCTCATTCACTTAAGAATTGTTTATTAAGCATCTCTATATACCAAACACTGGGGATGCAAGGGTGGGTAAAACACGAGACCCCTTCCTTTTGCCTTACGTTCTGGTGAGAAGAGAAACCAAAAATGCAGACAAGTAAATACTTTCAGGTGATGGTAAGCCTAATGAAAAAATAAAACAGAGTAATGGGGTATAGAATGAGTGGGTGGGCAGAATACTTTGGCTAGAGTAGTGCCGGGATATGAGGAGACAACATCTGCACTGATAACTCTGGGAAGTGAATGATAAGAAGGAGTCAGGCTTGGGAAGAGGCCTGTGGGAAGAGTGTTCCAGGAATAGGGAACAATAAGAGCTAAAGCTTGAGACAGAAATGCATTTGGCATTAAAGGAGGACTATAAAGCAAGCCCATGTGGTCAGAATGCAGTGAACAAGGTAACAGTGGTAGCAGATGAGTCTAGAAAGCTCTGCAGGTCTCAGAGGCCTTGGAAAGGAGCTTCAGTTTATTTTAAGGGCAATAGAAAGTTATCAGAGGGTTTTAAGTAAGGAAGTGATGTGATTTTCTTTTAAAGCCCCTCTGGCTTCTCTAGTGGTGGGCAAGAAGGCAAACTCAGAGAAAGGTCAGATGGCCATTGCAGTCATCTAGGGAAGAGATGAGGCTGGCTTCGGATCAAGGTGGTAGCAGTCGTGGTGGTGAGAAGTTCGAGTCAGGTTCTATTTTGCAGATAAGGCTAACCAGATTTGCTGATGGATTGCATGGGGGTTGCAAGAAGAAGTACTGGGTGAGTGGGGATGCTTTATCCAAGATGAAGAAGACTGCAAGAGGAAAAAACTCTGAAGGGAGACCAATAATTCTGTTTTGGTCTTGTTATAGTTCAGATATACTAAGAGATACAAGTGGAAATGTAAGAAGGCAGCTAGATATTCAGCTGTGGAGATCTAGGGAAAGAGCAGAAGTTGGACAGATAAGTCTGTAATTCATTAGCATATAGATTGTATTTAAGGCAATGGGACTAGATATAACTACTCACAGAGTGAGTTTAAGTGCAGAAGAAAAGAGGCCCTAGAAGAGATGGGCACTTTAATATTTAGAGGTGGAGTAAAGGTAGAGGTGACCCAGAAGAAACTCCAGTGATATAGGAGGAAAACTGAGAGCATGTGGTTGGAGCTAACACAGAACATGTCTCAAATAGGAGGAAATGGTCATCTCTGCCATGTCGCACAGAGAAGTCAAATTAGAGAGGACTGAGAACATTAGTTAGGACTGAATCTGCCAAGGTGAAGTCATTGGTGACAGATTTGACAACAGTCATTTCCACATATGCAGTGAACATAAGATTGGAATGGGTTGAGCAGAGAAAGAGAATTGAGGAGGTGGAGAGAGCAAGCATAAGCAATTGCTGATGTCTCACTGTGGAAGGAAGGGCATAATCCCGCCAGAATGTAGACTCTAGGGAGAGTTTACTTGAGGACAATACTAGGCATGATGCAGAACAGAAGTCAGATAATGGCAGGAGTGAATCTTCAACTCGGCAGGCACGCAATCCAGTGCCCTAGAGAGGACAGGGTATGCTTCTTCATCGTGAAAGGAGGGAGTACAAGTATTTGGTGGTGAGAAGGTGAAGTAATTATCGCCTGATGGCTTCTGTTCCTTCAGTGAAGTGTAAGGTGAGATCACCAGTTGAGAGTGAGGGACGATGAAGTGTTGGAGGTTTAAGAAGACAGCAGGTGTAAAATAAGCAACTTGGAGAGTCATAGGCAATGTCATATTCGTATTTGTATCCCAGCACAATGCCTGGCACGTTGTAGGCATATTGAAAAGTCGCTGAAGGTTAGAATCAGAAAAGATTATGTGCATTAAAACTTACATCTCAATAATAAAAGTGATGTATTTGTAGAGTACTTTCATTTACAAAGAGTCTGCTTGGATTTATTCTATAAATTCTAGATTATTAGAGGAAGAAAGCATCCTTGCAAAAGGTGATTTAGGACAAGATTACTACTTTATACTTTATTTATTAGGCTATCTTTCCCACTATGCTAATCTTTTCAAGTGTAAGGGGATTCTGTCTTTTCATCTTTGTATTCTTAGGAGATATATAAAAGTGCCTGGCATGAAGTAAGTGCACAGTAATGCTTTTTTAAAAAAAAATAAATAAATAAGTGACTAATAACACAAGGAGCTTCCAATCCCAAGAGGATTTATAAACTGAAATGGAAGACTAGCCAAAAGAATTTAAGTACTTAAGGGATGAAAATCTGTAGTGGATTATAAAGACAAATGGATGCTTTAGGGACATTTTGAAGGAGTCACAATATGCAACTATACTCCTCAAAACTTTCTTTGTGACATTATTTCAAGAATGAAAACTGATCTAAATGGATATTTGGTCTCACCAATGTGGCAGCTCTTATATTTACTTGAGTTTACAGACTCTTTGATCTTTTCTCCATAACGGTAATAGATTTCCTTATTTAGCTAACACTGTACATTATTGTGAACCACATTCCCAGATGCTTCAGAGCCACCCATCTTGCTTACTCTTCTCCTCTAGAAAGACTCGGAGAGATTTGTTTTCTGTCTGGATAGTGAGGTACCGCATTCACCCACGTCTGCTATGGAAGACCAGCCCCAAAGGAGGTTTCTGCCAAGCAGGCAGATTCTAGCTCCACTTCACACCTATGTGAGGCTGCTCTTACTCCTAGAGTTTTGTATAGCATGACCTCCCCATTTCTTGTAACTTTACTTTCAGGAGTAAAATATTTGAAAAATTAAAAAATAAACAGGAAAATATACTTGGGAACATATGTTGGAAGGAAAGAGAAGGTAGAAAAACAGAAACAGAAAAAGGCAGGAAAAGAAATCTACTTTAAAGTCAGTTAATATAATTACAGCCATTCAGTTGAGCAATAAAAGAATATGATAAACTTCACAGCTGAGGGGAAAAAACATGGCAGAGGGGCATGCAAAGAAAAGCTGAGAAAGAAATCTAACTCTGAACTGGTCATTCTGCCCTGTAATAAGGGACATAGAAGCTATTTTTATGCTGGGGAGAAATATAAGTGTGGCCATAACTGTCTCTGCCTTCATGTTTATATATCAGTACAAATCATAAACGACAGAATATAAACATACTTAACTAGGGCTTTTACCAAGAAGACTTGACTTGTGTAATTTAAAAATAGTTCAGAAAAAAAAAGAAAAAAAAAAAAAAGTTCAGAACAGGGAAGGAGGGGACTGGCTACTCAGTCTTTGTGTAAGTGGCTGGCGCCCTCTAGTGGCTTCTTAGACTCCCTGCATGTGGGTCCTAAAATGCACTTTTGAGGAAAAGACCTTTTAGGAAAAAAACAACTAAACATTTTAGAAAAAAACAAAAACACTGCATTTTAATGTCCTGACGTAGAAGTCTTTCAGGGTGTTCTGTCAGTAAAGCTAAAATTGGAGAACATACAATATTTGTCTGTAAAACAATTAAATTACTGAAAATAATCTGTGGTGACCTAAATGGGAAGGAAATCTAAAAAAGAGGGGATATATGTATATGTATAACTGATTCACTTTGCTGTACAGCAGAAACTAACAACACTGTAAAGCAACTATACTTCAATAAAAATTAATAAAAATTAATAAATAAATTATTGAAAATAAGCTAAGTCTGACAAAATGAAACAGCAGTGAACAAAACAATAGCAATTAGTCCCTTTCAGGGAAGGTTTCTACACACCTATAAATGAAGCCATGAGAATGGATGAGGCATTCAGATAAGCACATCAGAAAGAAAAGAAGAGGTCCAAGGAGGTCAATAACATCTAAAGCTGTTAGGGAGCCCAAGATAAGAAGAATTATCAAAGAAAGAGGAGGACCTTAGACAATGGTATTTGAGACGATCAGAGAAGAGAGACCATTAAGCCATGGTAGTGGACAGTGTCAAATGGAGCAGAAAAGTAAAGCAGACTATGAGTAAAAACTAACCAATCGGGGCTTCCTAGGTGGCGCAGTGGTTAAGAATCTGCCTGCCAATGCAGGGGACACAGGTTCGAACCCTGCTCCAGGAAGATCCCACATGCCATGGAGCAACTAAGCCCGTGTGCCAAAAAAACAAACAAACAAAAACTAACCAATGGACTTCCCTGGTGGTGCAGTGGTAAAGAATCTGCCTGCCAATGTAGGGGACACAGGTTCAAGCCCTGGTCTGGGAAGATTCCACATGCCACAGAGCAACTAAGGTGTTGTGCCACAACTACTGAGCCTGCAGTCTAGAGCCCATGCTCTGCAACAAGGGAAGCCACCACAATAAGAAGCCCGAGCACCGCAGTGAAGAGTAGCCCCCGCTCACTGCAACTAGAGAAAGCCCACGTGCAGCAACAAAGACAATAAAGACCCAATGCAGCCAAAAATAAATAAATAATAAATTTATGGGAAAAAAAAAACCCCAGCCAACGTGTGGGGGTATGGACAAAATGGCAGAGTAGGAAGACCCTGAACTCACCTCCTCCAATGGGCACCGCAAAATTACAACTACTTAGAGAGTAGCTATCTATGAGAACAACATGAAGACTGCCAGAAAAGATTAGCACAACTAAATATATTAATAAGGAACCACAACGAGATGGATAGGAGGGGCACAGATATAGAACAGTCAGGACCCCCCCCCCCCCCGCAGGTGAGCAACGCACAAGCTGGAGGAATTTCACAATCGTAGAGGTCCTCCCCAAGGAGCAAGAGGTCCCAGCCCCACTTTGGGCTCCCCCACTTGGGCGTCAAGTACTAGGAAGATGAGCTTTGAAAACTAGGCAAGGGAAACAAGAGCAAAAACAAACAAATGGAATTAAATAAAACTAAAAATATTTTGCACAGCAAAGGAAACTATCAACAAAGTAAAAGGATATTTGCGGATGATCTATCTGATAAGGGGTTAATACTGAAAACATACAAAGAACTCATACAACTCAACATAAAAAAAAACCTGATTTAAAAGCAGGCAGAGTGGCACGGGGAGGGTGGGGGGGACTCTAGGGAGGGTGGGGGGGGAGTTGAGGGAGGGAGGGAATATGGGGATATGTGTATAAAAACAGATGATTGAACTTGGTGTACCCCCCAAAAAATAATAAATAAATTAAAAAAAAAAGAAATAGATCTTCCAAGCATAACTGGGAAATCACTAATAATAACTAATGAATTGACAATAGATTTCCCAAGCACAAATATATCTGGTAACAGCTACTAATGAATGCCACAACTGAAATTTCAGATACAATTCATAACTCCATTGTTTTAGGTCATATGACATTATTCTTAGCTGAATATTTTCTAGTGTGGTTGAATGCTTTTTTGGCAAAATTTTGAAGACAATAAATAATTTTTAATTGCAATAAAAAAATTAAATAAAAGTAGGCAGAGGACCTGAATAGACATTTTTCCAAAGAAGATGGCCAACAGACACATAAAAAGATGCCAACATCCCTAATTGTCAGAGAAATGCAAATCAAAACACAAAGAGATATCACCTCACACCTGTCAGAATGGCTATCATCAAAAAGACAGTAAATAACAAGTGTTAGCGATGATGTGGGAAAAGGGAACACTGTGCGCTGTTGGTGGGATTGTAAATTGGTGCAACCAATATGGAAAACAGTATGGAGTTTTTTCAAAAAGTTAAAAATAGAATTGCCATATGATCCAGGAATTTCACTTTTGGATTTTCATCCAAAGAAAACAAAAACTCTAATTAGAAAAACATATGCAATTTTTACTGCAGCACTTTTTACAATAGCCAAAATATGGAAACAACCTACATGTCCATTGATAGTCGAAAGCATAAAGAATACATGGTGTATGTAACATTATATACATACATCTCCTATATACAATGAAATATTACTCAGCCAAACCAAAAAAAGAACGAAATCTTGCCATTTTTGACAACATAGATGGTTCTAGAGGGTATTATGCTAAGAGAAATGTCAGACAAAGACAAATACCCTAGATTCTCATATACATGTGAGTATGTAAACAACAAACAAAGTGAAAGCAGACTCATAGATACAGAGAATAGTGGGTGGTAGGCCAGGGGTGGGTAGGTGGGGGAAAACTGCTGAATTACAAACCTCCAGTTATAAAATAAATAAGCCACAGGGGTGTAATATACAAGATAAGGAATAAGGACAGCAACATTGCAATAACTTTGTGTGGGGACAGATGGTTACTAGATTTATTGTGGTGGTCATTCCATGTGTATGCAAGTGTCAAATCACTATATAGTACACCTGAAACTAACAAAATATTGTACATCAACCATATTTCAATAATAATTTTTTAATATCTCTATGCTCAAAAAAAGAAGACCAGGAAGATATAAAACAACACATTAAAAGTGATCTTTGGGTGATTAAATAAAAACAAACAGCCATTGTGCAATGAATTCAAAGGTTAAAACAAGTACCATTCAAAAACAGGCAAACAATACTGATCAGGGTAATACAATATAGCTAAAATGAAACCTAAAATATGTCAATTTTTTTTATTGTACTAGAATTTAGATATATTAAATACAGCTTGAATGGGCTCATTAGATACACACAGGGTACACACACACACTTTTCTAGTAACAAAATTTGATCTGTATTCTTGTTAAACAGCTTTTACTTCAACACGAGGAAATGGCTTCTTGAGCTCTCTATTCAAAGGAAAATGACGAACTGAAAGCTTTCTGTCTTCCTAGCTAGACAGGATCTGTTGTAAAACGCTGAGGCTATTAACTTCTCAAATGAATCACAATACATGACGATATCCAAAGTTAATGAGATAAATGGAAGTATGACTAGACTACAAAATTATTATTGAGAAATACATTTAAAGCACTAAACATTTTCCTGATTTGGTTATTAGCTCAAAATGATCCTACTGTTCTACCACTTATATTTAGTCCATTTAAAGGAGAGAGAATTAGCATGTTGTACAAGACACTACTGAAATGCCTCCCTTGCAGCAATACTGTTGGCACCTAGAGATCTGGCTCAGGTTTTAGATCTCAGATAAGTTTTGTTTTGTAGGTTTTCATCCCCTTCCTCCCAAATTTACTGACGCCATAAGGCAGAGAAGAGTTATTTTACTTACTGAAAAGTTTTTTTTTAACTAATTATAATTTAACTGTCAATAATGACCAGTGAATAAACCCAGTCAATATGCCAGGTTTATTTTACTTATTTATTTATTTATTTATGTATTTATTGGCTGTGTTGCGTCTATGTTGCTGCACACGGGCTTTCTCTAGTTGTGGTGAGCAGGGGCTACTCTTCATTGTGGTGCACGGGCTCCTCATTACCATGGCTTCTCTCGTTGTGAAGCACGGGCTCTAGGCACGTGGGCTTCAGTAGTTGTGGCATGTGGGCTCAATAGTTGTGGCTCATAGGCTCCAAAGCGCAGGCTCAATAGTTTTGGCGCACGGGCCCAGCTGCTCCATGGCATGTGGGATCCTCCCGGAGCAGGGACCGAACCCATGTCCCCTGCATTGGCAGATGGACTCGTAACCACTGCGCCACCTAGGAAGCCCTGTCAGATTTATTTTTAAAAATGAAAGTGAACAGAATAATTTTGAAGAGTTGGCAAAACTCAGATGATACAATTGAAACAGTATTTTAACACAAATTCTATACAAAACCACATTCTATACAAATACTTCCTTTATATTAATGGCACACAACTAGATTATCTATTCCTTTAAGTTAGTTGACTGTACATTTAAAATCTTCAGATCCCAGCACAGTGCCATGAGAATAGTAATGCTTGATTATTGAGATCTTTCTTGACGTGGATGATAACTGTGATAGGCAGAATTCTAAAGCTGCCATAAGATTCCTGCCCCCTGGTTATGCAATCAAACAATGCTCTAAGTACTTCAGTGAAGGACTTTGCAGATTCAATTAAGGTTATTAGTTGACCTTACGAAAGGGTGATTACCTGGGTGGATCTAACCTAACTACATAAACCCTTAAAGACAGAGAACATTCTCCAGATGCTGCAGGAAAAAAAATGGTAGGTAGACGAGGAAGGCACTTGGAAACATCAGGAGGATTGCACTCCCAGTTGCTGGCTTGAAGATGGAGGGAGACACAGGTCAAGAAAACAGAGATTCAGTCCTAGACCCACAAGGAACTAAATTCTGACAACCTGAAGAAGACTGGGAAGTAAACTCCTCTCTAAAGCCTGCAGAAAGGATCATAGCCCTACCAACACCTGGATTTTGGCCTCATAAGATCCTGAGCAGAGAAACTTACCACTGCATGTCAGACTTCTGATCTGTAGAAATATGAGATAATAAATGGGTATTGTTTTAAATTTGTAATCATTTGTGGCAATAGAAAGGTAATGCAAATATCAAATAAACATGAATTTTTTTTTACTGTGTAGGATCTTAAAATTGGGTCCTACATACAAATTCACAATGGTGCCCCTTATTTTATTTTATTTTTAAAAAATATTTACTTATTCATGTTGGCTTATTTATTACATTGGCTGTGTTGGGTCTTTGCTGCTAAACACGGGCTTTCTCTAGTGTGGCAAGTGGGGGCTACCTTTGTCGTGGTGCGCAGGCTCCTCATTGCCTTGGCTTCTCTTGTTGTGGAGCACGGGCTCTAGGCTCATGGGATTCAGTAGTTGTGGCATGTGGGCTCAATAGTTGTAGCTCATGGGCTGTAAAGCACAGGCTCAATAGTTGTGGCGCACAGGCTTAGTTGCTCCGAGGCATGTGGGACCTTCCTGGAGCAGGGATCCAACCCATGTGCCCTGCATTGCCAGGTGGATTCTTAACCACTGTGGCACCTGGGAAGCCCTGGTGCCCCTTATTTTATAGTCAAACAGTTCTCTTTGGGGAAAGAACCTAGAATTTAAAACTACAAGCCTGGTGCAAACCCAAGCATTGCTCCAGTTCATGCAGTTCTGCAAAACTACCTAGAAAGTTTCCTTTCATTGTCTTCTCAAATTGGATGCCATATTATTTGGTTTTGTTGTGTTTTCGTTTTTGTTTTTTGAGGCTGTGCTGTGCAGCATGTGAGATCTTAGTTCCCAGACCAGGGATAGAACCCTGCCCCCTGCATTGTGAGCATGGAGTCTTAACAACTGGACCACCAGGGAAGTCCATGGATGCTGTATTATTTGGACAGAGGATTTGGTTTTGGAATTTCTCATATCAATTTGTAATACTATTTCCTCCAAGAAATACTTGATCTCTCTTCCTTCTCTGAATTCCCTAGTTGTATCACATTAATGTTTCCCTATCTTAAGCCTTCTTAAATTCCATTTACATGCCTTATATTCCTTTAATTTGAAGATTTTTGAGGGACATGACTTTTTTTTATAGGCTGGGATACACAGTGTAATGCAAAATTATATGGAAGCTTTCATGTGCAGTTTAAAGAATAATGAAGTGACTAATTTGTCTACCCACCATCCAGGTCATCCTACACCCAGAAGTTCTCTGTATGCTCCTCCCTAGTTGAATTCTCTCACTACCTCTAGAGATAACCACTCTCCTGATTTTTGTGTTAAGCATTCTCTTGCTTCTCTTTATAGTTATTGCCTATGTTTACCTAAACAACATATTGTTTAGTTTTCCTTGTTTTGAACATAAAGTTTGTGAATTTCTACAAGAAAATCCTGCTGTGATTTTGATTGGGATTGTCATCCCTTCTAATCTGGAAGCCTTTATTTTATTTTTCTCCCATATTTCACTGGCTGAAACCTCCATTAAAAGTTGAAAAGAAATGGTGAGACTGGATACCCTTACCTTGTTTCTAATCTCAGGAGGATATCATTCAGTCTGTCACCATTTAATATGGTATCCGTTATAGATTTTTCATAGATGTCCTTTATCAGATTAAGGAAGTTAATCTTCTATTCCTAGATTGCCAAGAGCTTGTTTTTCATTGTGGTAAGATATACATAACAAAAAATTTTCCTGTTTCAGCCATTGTGAAGTATACAGTTCAGTGGTATTAAGTACATTCACACTGTTGTGCAGCCAGAGCCACCATCCATCTCCAGGGACCTTTTTCATCATCCCAAACTAAAACTCTGTAGCTGTTAAACAATAAATCTCTATCTCCTTCTTCCAGTTCGCAATAACCATCATTTCTACGAATCTGCCTATTCTAAGTAACTCAGATAAGTGAAACCATATAATATTTGTCCTTTTATATCTGGCTTATTTCACTTAGTATAAAGATTTCTAGGTTCATCCAGGTTGTAGCACACATTTGAATTTCTTTTCTTATTAAGGCTGAATAATATTCCATTGTTGTATGCATATACCACATTTTGTTTATCTGTTCATCCATCAATGGACACTTGGGTTCTTCCATCTTTTGGCTATCGTGAATAATGCTGAGAGGAACACTGGTGTACAAATATCTGTTCAAATTCCTGCTTTCAGTTCTTTTGAATATACTCAGAAGTGGAATTTCTGGTTAATATAGTAATTCTAGTTTTGATTTTTCAAAGAACTGCCATACTCTTTTCCATAATAGCTAAACCATTTTATGCTCAAGTGTTCTAACTTCTTCCCATCCTAGCACTTGTTATTTTCTGTTGTTTGTTTAAGTAATCACCATCCTAATGTATGTGAATTGGTATCTCATTGTGGTTTTGATTTGCATTTCTCTAACGATTAGTTAGCATCTTTTCATGTGCTTATTGGCCATCCTTATATCTTCTTTGGAGAAATATCTATTCAAGTCCTTTGCCCATTTAAAAAAAAATTTATTTTTTTGGCTGTGCTGGGTCTTCAAGTGGGGGCTACTCTTTGTTGTGGTGCACAGGCTTCTCATCGTGGTGGCTTCTCTTGTTGTGGAGCATGGGCTCTAGGCACACAGTCTTCAGTAGTTGTGGCATGCAAGCTCAGTAGTTGTGGCACACGGGCTTAGTTGCTCTGAGGTATGTGGGATCTTCCTGGACCAGGGATCAAACCCGTGTCCCCTGAATTGGCAGGCAGATTCTTAACCACTGCACCACCAGGGAAGTCCTACTTTACCCATTTTTACATTGGTGGTTATTATTGTTGTTGTTGTTGTTGTTGTTGCTGTTGTTGGGTTTTAAGAGTTCTTTCTATATTCTGGATATTAATCTCTTGTCAAATATATGATTTGAAAATATTTTTTCTCAGAGTTTTTTTCTTATCAAGAATGGATGTTGGATTTTGTCAAAAGCTTTTTCAGCATGTATTGATGATGTTTTTTAATTTTTTACATTGTTAGTATGATGAATTTCACTGACTGATTTTTAAAACGCTTTACTGAGACGTAATTCATATCCCATAAAATTCACCCATTTAAAGTACATAATTAAATGGTTTATAGCATCCACAGAATTATACAGCCATTACAATCACTTTTAGAACATTTCATTACTACAAAAATAAACCCTGTATCTAATACCATTTGCTCCCCATTTCCATCTGTATTAATCAGCTGCCATATTAATTAAGGCTGCCACAGCAAAATACCACAGGCTTGGTGGCTTGAACAACAGAAATTTATTTTCTCACAATTCTGGAGGCTGGAAGTCCAGATGGCTGTCTTTGTGTGGTATCCTCAGATGGCTTTTTTATATTTGTGTGTATCATTGGTATCTCTTCTGCCTCTTACAAGGACACCAATCCTATTGGACTAGGGTCTCATGCTCCTTAAAGTCTCTATCTCCAAATACAGTTATATTGGGAGTTAGAGCATTAACCTATGAATTTGGGGAGGATACAATTCAGCTTATAATATTCTGCTTTCTGGCCTCCCAAAATTCATTTCCTTCTTGAATGCAAAATACATTCACCCCATTTCAACAATCTCAAAAATCTCAACCCATTCCATTATCAACTCTACCTCCAAAGTCTCACCTAACATCGAAATCAGGTAAGTGTGAATCTTGAGCTATGATACATCCTGAGGCATAATTCCTCTCTAGCTGTGAACCTATAAAAGCAGACCAATTAGGTACTTCCAAAATACGAGAGTGGGACAGGCACAGGATAGACACTCCCATTCCAAAAGGAAGAAATGGGACAAAAGAAAAATGTCACAGGTCCCAAGAAAGTCCAAAACCTTGTAAGACAAATTCATTTAGACCTTTTTTTTAAAATTTTTATAAATTTATTTATTTATTTATGTGTTGGCTGTATTGGGTCTTTGTTGCTGTGCGTGGGGTTTCTTTTAGTTGCGGTGAGCAGGGGCTACTCTTTGTTGTGATGCACCGGCTCCTCACTGCCGTGGCTTCTCTTGTTGCAGAGCACGGGCTCCAGGCGTGTAGGCTTCAGCAGCTGCGGCACATGGGCTCAATAGTTGTGGCTCATGGGCTCTAGAGCACAGGCTCAATGGTTGTGGCACATGGGCTTAGTTGCTCCGCGGCATGTGGGATCCTCCTGGAGCAAGGATGGAACCCGTGTCCCCTGCATTGGCAGGCAGATTCCCAACCACTGTGCCACCCAGGAAGTCCCCATTTAGATCTTAAGGCTCTAGAATAATCCTCATTGCCACAGCTGTCCCCCTGGGCTCAGCTCAGGCAAAACACCCAGCACCTAATCTTTCTCTAGAAGCCTTAAGCTGCATACTTTCCCAGCTGCTGTCCAAGGGTCTGGCTTCTAATCAGACTGCATCTGGGTGGGATCCTCTCAGGAGCGTGAAAGAGCTTTTGGGCATATCCACTGCCTTCTCCCCCCTTCTTACTTCAAGAGTAAAACCAAGTCCCCAGCTACTTCCTGGAAGAAGATTGTCCACATATCTAACACTCTAGCTTTTACGCTGCCACCTGAGGGACTGGCTCCCAAATCAGCTAGCTCTGAGAGCCAAAAGGGCTCAGCATTCATAAGTTCCATGGGACTATATTAAACTAATAGGCAGCTTTATATAGAAATGTAAGCACTTCTCATAGCTATACCCCTAGGCTCAGCACAGAGAAAATAGGCAAAAACACAAGGTTCCCAGCTTCTCCCTGGAAGGGGTTTGACTGCATACCTTCCTAGATGCTCCCCAAGGGTCAGGCTTTTTATTAGCTTGCACCTGGGAGCTCATGGGGTACAATACGTACTTAGTAGTCATCTGGGAGCCCGAATGGGTATCGGGGACCTTCCTGCACCTCCCCGACCCCGAATCCATTAAGCCTGGTGATGAAACCAAGCCTATAGTTTCTCCTTAAAAGAGTTTGGACAAATATTTAGCAGCCCACCTTCTATGGCTGCCACCCAAGGAAGTGGCTCCTAAATCACCTACCTATGGGACATGATAGGGCTTAGCATTCTCAAGTTCTTGGGGACCACAGAGAACAAAGAGGTGGTTCTATATGAGTACACAAGCACTTCTAGGGGATGTTCCCTCTGGCTCAGCACAGATTGGTTAGGCAAAAACAACCAGCTCCTGATTTTGCCTTGATAGAAGCTAGACTGCATATCTAAAATCCTGACTTTCCCAGTTGCAGCCTGAAGATCAGGCTTCCAATTAGCCTACATTGGAGAGCTGAAGAGGCAGGTAATAAGAACAAACTCTCTGAAAAAGAAATTAAGAAAACATTTATAGTAGCATCAAAAACAATAAAATACTTAAGGATAAATTTAACCAAGGAAGTGAAAGATCTATACACTGGAAACTACAAAACATTGATGAAAGAAATCAAAGAAGACACAAATAAAAGTGAAACAGAGCAGGACCCTGTGGTCCCTGCCCCCTCCCCCACCATGTCCTCAGCCTTCCTTTCGTCTGTGGAAAAACTTTAGCCAAAGGATAAGTTTAATCAGAGAAATGAGAAAATGCAGAAATAGAACAGTCAAAGGAGACCAAATAATAATGATTTAGTCATTAAGCATAGTCAAGGACCTTTAGTTCCTTCTCAAGGGCTATAGATAGTATTCTGAGCCATATCCTGTGAGCTGTCTTATAGATACTGAAACCCCCACCAGGTGGAAGAAGTTAACTACATCATGACCAGGCTGTAGCCATCACATAAGCTGCTGCAATTCCCAGAACTGGCCTCAGAGAAATGGAAACAAACCGACCCTGGAACTGAAGATTAACAATCAAGATGACTGGGACTTCCTAGGTGGTGCAGTGGTTAAGGATCCCCCTGCCAATGCGGGGGACACAGATTCAATTCCTGCTCCAGGAAGCTCCTGCATACCATGGAGCAACTAAGCCTGTGGGCCACAACTATTGAGACTGTGTACCACAACTACTGAAGCCCACACGGCCTAGAGCCTATGCTCCGCTACAAGAGAAGCCACTGCAATGAGAAGCCCGTGCACCACAATGAAGAGTAGCCCCCGCTTACCACCTAACTAGAGAAAGCCTGTGTGCAGCAATGAAGACCCAACACAGCTAATAAATAAATTAATTAATTAAAAAAATAATCAAGATGACTATCAGAGCTGGCTGTATTGTTTCTGCGTGTGGCCCCCTCCCACTGTCTATAAATGCTCTTGGCCCCCCCAGTTGCCAGCATCCAAAATAAAGCAAATTTTCCTTTCTACCAACCTAGCCTCTTTACTGGCTTTTGAGCAGCAAGCAGCAGACCCCACCTTTGGTTACAAAAGGAAAGATATTCTGTGTTCATGGATTGGAAGAATTAATATTTGAAAATGTCCGTATTACCCAAAGTGACCTACAGATTCAGTGGAATCCCTGTCAAAATTCCAATTGCATTTTTCACAAAAATAGAAAAAACAATCCCCAAATTTATATGGAGCCACAAGAAAACTCCAAATAGCCAAAGCAATCCTGAGCAAGAAGAGCAAAGCTGAAGGCATCTCACCTCCTGATTTCAAACTACATTACAGGGACTTCCCTGGTGGTCCAGTGGGTAAGGCTCAGCACTCCCAATGCAGGGGGCCCAGGTCTGATCCCTGGTCAGGGAACTAGATCCTGCATGCTGCAACTAAGACCTGGCACAGCCAAAATAAATAATAAATAAATAAATATTTTTAAAAAACTACATTACAAAGCTATAGAAATAAAAACAGTATAGGACTGGCATAAAAATAGACAAACAATTCTGAGAAAGGATAATGAGTCCAGATATAAAACCATGCATATATGGTCAATTAATTTTCAACAAAGGCACTAAGCATACATAATGGGGAAAAGATAGTCTCTTCAATAAATTAGTGTGGAAAAACTGGATATCCACATGAAAAAGAATGAAGCTGAACCCCTATCTTACACCATACACAAATATTAACTCAACATGTATTAAAGACTTAAACCAAAACCTTGAAACCATAAAACCCCTGGAAGACAACATAGAGAAATGCTTCTTGACACTGGTCTTGGCAATGATTGTTTGGATTTGACAATAAAAGTAAAGGCAGCAAATATATTACCACTTTGTTAATTGCTTTCTGATTGTTTTGTAGATTCTTTGTTCCTCCCCTGTCTTCCTTTGCTTTTTTTCTCTTCTTTTGTAGTGGTATGCTTTAACTTTTTTCTCTTTATCTTTTGTGTATCTACTAGATATTTTTTCTTTGTGGTTCTCACAAGGGTTACATAAAACATCTTATAGTTATAACAGTAAGGCAATAACAACTTATTTTCGGTCACATACAAAAGCTACATTTTACTTCTCCTCCTCTCATATTTTATGCAATAGATGCCACACTTTAGATTTTATTATGTAGTATATCCATTAATAAGTTATTGTAGCTGTAATTGTTTTTAATACTTTTATATTAAAGTTAAAATCACCATCATTACAGTGTTAGAGTATTCTGAATTTGACTACATATTTACCTTTCCTTTTCATAAGTTTTCAAGTTACTAATTAGTAGCCTTTTCTTTCAACTTGAAGAACTTCCTTCAGCATTTCTTGTAAGGCACATTTAGTGGTGATGAACTCCCTCCCTCAGCTTTTGTTTGTCTGGGAAAATCTTTATATCTCCTTCCTTTCTGAAAGACAGTTTTGCTGTGTATAGGATTGGTTGGCAGGTTTTCTTTTTCTTTCAGTACTCTAAATATATCATCCCACACCCTTCTGGTCTGCTAGGTTTCTGCTGAGAAATCTGCTGATATTCTTATGGGGGTTCCCTGGTATGTGAGGAGTTGGTTTTCTCATGCTACTTTCAAAATTCTTTGTCTTTGACTTTTAACAACTCGATTATAATGTGTTTCAGGGTAATCTTTGAGTTGATGTTGCTTTTGGTTCTTCAAGCTTCATGTACCTGGGTGTCCATATCTTTCTCAAGATTTGGGAGGTTTTCAGCCATTAGATTTTTTTAAAATTATTTATTTATTTATTTACTTATTTATCTATTTATTTATTTTTGGCTGTGCCACATGGCATGCGGGATCTTAGTTCCCCAACCTGTGCTCCCTGCAGTGAAAGCGTGGAGTCTCAACCACTGGACCACCAGGGAAGTCCCTGGCCATTAGACTTTAAATAAGCTTTCTGCCCCTTTCTGTCTTTCTTCTCTTTCTGGAATTCCAATGATGCTTATATTCATCTGCTTGAGATTATGATATAATTCATGTAGGGTGCCTTCACTCTTTTTCACTTCACTATTTGTTCCTCTAACTAGCTAATTTCAAAGGACCTGTCTTAGAGTTTGCTTATCTGTTCTTGAAGCTCTCTATTGAACTTTTCAGTTATGTCATTTTGTTTTTCAGCTTCAGTTCTGTTTACTTTTTTCTTACCTTATTGGGTGCTGAATATTGTTTATTCCTATAAATATTGCTTATTCTTGAGATTCGTTTTTGAACATGGTTAAATTACTCAAACAATAATTTTTATTCTTTCAGGTCTCGCTTTCAGCATCTGTAGTGGTACCAGGGCAGAATTTAGTCTAGGATTTATTTCTCCATTACTGAGGCAAAGCTTTTGAGAATTTTACCTGATGCCCTGAAAATGATGAGATTTTTTTCACCCTCACTGGTGGGAACAGAAATGATTCTCAGAGCTGTCTGAGCTCTGCCCAATTAATTCAAGTAGTTCTTTCCTTGGATTTGTGGTTTCCTCACATACATTCACTGATCATTACTTACCTGAAAACTTGATGGCAATCCTCTGCAGATTTCAAGAGTTGTTTCTGTGCAGCTCCCTCCTCTATAGTACTCTGCCCTATGAACACTAGCTTCTAAGCCTGCCCAGATTCCTATCCTGTCCCTTCAACACAGGGTAACTGCTAGACTCTGCTTGGGTTCCCCCTTCTTGTGCAATGCCTAGAAACTATCTCCAAGTAACAAGCTGGTGCAAATGTGGGGTTCACTGACTTATGAGCTAATCAGAAATGTATTTCTTACTTTCAAGCATATAGGGGTTTTCTATGTATCTTTTTATTACTTAGTTTTAATATAAAAGTGTTATGGTCAAAGAACACAGATTGTATGATACCAATCATTGGAAATATGCTGAGATTTGCTTTATGGCCCACTAGGTGTTAACTTTTTATAAATGTTCTATGTATACTGGAAAAGAACATGATTTCTTCCACTGGTGAATGTTGCAGTCTACATACATGCATTAGATCGAGTGTGCTAAATGATCATTAAAATACTCTCTCTATAGTCTGCTTTTTAATTGTTTAATCTATCAAGTACTAAAAGAAGTGTGTTATCATCGTTTCTCACAAGGAAAGTAGATGTTGCTTTCTTCTTGCAGTCTGTAAATTTTTCCTATAAAGGGTTGCCTTGGTGGAGAAGGGTGAGTTTAATTCCTCTATACTTCTGAGCTTCACCTGAGAATGGATTAAACAATCTTCTGCAATGCTCTATGGAAGAAAAGCAGAGCCACCACAGCAGACACTTTAGGTGAACACTGGCAATATGAATGGATTTAGGAAGACACTGGTCACACACACTATTTTGACTGCACTGAAATCAGGTAAGCAGAGAGGATGTTGTTTAGATCCTCAAAGCATCTGCTGCATCTACCCCTTCCACTGTTGATATCACATTGTATTACACATGAAGTCCACTCTCATGCTGATTTTTCAAGATGGTGGACCATTACATCTTCTTTATCCATTTGTCTGTCGATGGACACTTAGGTTGCTTCCATATCATGGCTAATGTAAACAGCTCTGCAATGAACATAGGGAAGCATATATATTTTTTGAGTTAGTGCTTTTGTTTACTTCAGAAAAAAAAAATCAGAGGTAGACTTGCTGGATCTTATGACAGTTCTATTTTTAATTTTTTGAGGAGCTTCCATACTGTTTTCCACAGGGGCTGTACCAATTTATACTGCCACCAACAGTGCATGATGGTTTCCTTTCTCCACATCCTCTCCAACACTTGTCACTTATTGTCTTTTTGATAATTGTCATTCTGACAGGTATGAGGTGGCATCACATTGTGATTTTGATTTGCATTTCCCAAATGATTAGTGATGTTGAGCATTTTTTAATCTGTCAGTCACCTTTATGTCTTCTTTGGAAAAATGTCTTATCAGGTCTGCTGCCCATTTTTTTAAATCAAGTAGTTTGCTTTTTAAATTTGAGTTGTATGAGTTCTTTGTATATTGTTGATATAAACCCCTTATTGGATACATTGTTTGCCAATATCTTCTCCTAATCAGTGAGCTGCCTTTATATTTTGTTAATAGTTTCCATCACTGTGCAAAAGATATTTACTTGCGTTTAGTCCTATTTGTTTATTTTTGCTCTTGTTTCCCTTGCCTGAGGAGACATATCCAAAAAAATAATGCTAAGAATGATGTCAAAGTGTGTACTGTTTCCTTCTGAGAACTTTATAGTTTCAGGTCTTATATTTAAGCCTTTACTCCATTTTAAGTTTATTTTTGTATGGGATGAGGGAAAGTAGGCCAGTCTTTTTGTGTATAGCTCTCCAGTTTTCCCAACATCATTTACTGAGGAAGCTGTCCTTTCCCTTGTGTACATTTTGTCTCCTTTGTCAGAGATTAATTAACCATGTAAGTGTGGGTTGATTTCTGGGTTCTCTATTCTGTTCCATTAATCTATGTGTCTGTTTTTGCACCATAAACACAACTGTTTTGATTACCACAGTTTTGTAGTATACTTTAAAATCAAGAAGTGTGATACTTCCAGCTTTATTGTACTCAAGATTGTTTTGGCTATTGGGGATCTTTTGTGTTTCCACACAAATTTTAGAGTTATTTGTTCCATTTCTATGAAAAAGGCCATTGGTATTTTTTTAAAGAACTTTTATTGAGATACAGTTAACAGACAATAAACAGCATATATTTAGAGTGTACAATTGGGTATCCCAATCTCCCAGTTCATTCCCCCCCAACCCTCCCCGCTTTCCACACTTGGTGTAAATGTGTTTGTTCTCTACATCTGTGTCTCTATTTCTGCCTTGCATTTCCTCTTTCATAGTTGTTAGCATTTGCCTTATGTATTGAGGTGCTCCTATATTGGGTGCATATATATTTATAATTGTTATCTCCTCTTCTTGGATGGATCCCTTCATCTTTATGTAACGTCCTTTCTTGTCTCTTGTAACATTTTTTATTTTAAAGTCTATTTTAACTGATATGAGTATTGCTACACCAGCTTCTTTTGATTTTCATTCACATGGAATATCTTTTTCCATCCCCTCACTTTCCGTCTGTATGTGTCCCTAGGTCTGAAGTGGGTCTCTTGTAGACAGCGTATATATGGGTCTTGGTTTTGTATCCATTCAGCCAGTCTGTGTCTTTTGGTTGGGGCATTTAGTCCATTTACATTCAAGGTAATTATCGAGATGTATGTTCCTATTACGATTTTCTTAATTGTTTTGTTTTTGTTTTTGTAGGCCCTTTTCTTCTCTTATGTTTCCCGCTTAGAGAAGTTCCTTTAGCATTCGTTGTAGGGCTGGTTTGGTGGTGCTGAATTCTCTTAGCTGTTGCCTGCCTGTAAAGCTTTTGATTTCTCTGTCGAATCTGAATGAGATCCTTGCTGGGTAGAGTATTCTTGGTTGTAGGTTCTTCCCTGTCATCACTTGAAATGTATCATGCCACTCCCTTCTGGCTTGCAGAGTGTCTGCTGAGAAATCAGCTGTTAACCTTATGGGAGTCCCCTTGTATGTTATTTGTCATTTTTCCCTTGTTGCTTTTAATAACATTTCTCTGTCTTTAATTTTTGTCAGTTTGACTACTGTATGTCTTGGCGTGTTTCTCCTTGGGTTTATCCTGCCTGGGACTCTCTGAGCCTCCTGCACTTGGGTAGCTATTTCCTTTCCCATGTTAGGGAAGTTTTCAACTATAATCTCTTCCAGTATTTTCTCAGGTCCTTTCTCTCTCTCTTCGCCTTCTGGGACCCCTATCATGCGAATGTTGGTGCATTTTAACATTGTCCCAGAGGTCTCTTAGGCTGTCTTCAGTTCTTTTCATTCTTTTTTCCTTATTCTTTTCTGCATCAGTGATTATCACCATTCTGTCTTCCAGGTCACTTAGTCGCCCTTCTGCCTCAGTGAATCTGCTATTGGCTCCTTCTAGTGTATTTTTCATTTCCGTTATTGTGTTGCATGTCTCTGTTTGTTTGCTCTTTAATTCTTCTAGGTCTTTGGTAAACTTTTTGATCTTTGCATGCAGTCTTTTTTCAAAGTCCTGGATCATCTTCACCATCATTATTCTGAATTCTTTTTCTGGAAGGGTGCCTATCTCCACTTCGTTTAGTTGTTTTTCTGGGGTTTTATCCTGTCCCTTCATCTGGTACAAAGTCCTCTGCTTTTTCATTTTCTCTATCTTTCTGTGGTTGTGGTTTTCAGTTCCACAAGACGAAATACTGCTGATACTGCTTGATACTGCTGTCTGCCCTCTTGTGGAGGAAGCTATCTAGGAGGCTCGTGGGTGCTTCCTGATGGGAGGGACTGATGGTGGGTAGGGCTGGGTGGGCGGAGCTCAGTAAGACTTTAATCTGATTTGGTGGGTGGAGCTCAGTAAAACTTTAATCTGTTTGTCTGCTAATGGGTGGGGCTGTGTTCACACCTTGTTGGTTGTTTGGCCTGAGACTACCTAGCAGTGGAGCTTACAGGCTCTTTGCTGGGGCTAATGGCAGACTCTGGGAGGGCTCACACCAATGAGCACTTCCCAGAACCTATGCTGCCAGTGCCCCTGTCTCCTCGGTGAGTCACAGCCACCCCCCACCTCCACAGGCAACCCCCTAACACCAGCAGGTAGGTCTGATTCAGTCTCCTATGGGGTCACTGCTCCTTCGCCATGGGTCCTGGTGAGCACACTTTTTTGTGTGCCCTCCAAGAGTGGAGTCTCTGTTTCCCCCAGTCCTGTGGAGGTCCTGCAATCAAATCCCGCTGGCTTCCAGAGTCTGATTCTCTGGGGATTCCTCCTCCCATTGCTGGACTCCCAGGTTGGGAAGCCTGGCGTGGGGCTCAGAACCCTCACTTTAGTGGGTGGACTTCTGCAGTATAACTGTTCTCCAGTTTGTGAGTCACCCACCCAGCATTTATGGGATTTGATTTTAACGTGATTGCGCCCCTCCTACTGTCTCATTGCGGCTTCTCCTTTGTCTCTGGATGTGGGGTGTCTTTTTTGGTGAGTTCCAGTGTCTTTCTGTCAATGATTGTTCAGCAATTAGTTGTAATTCCAGTGCTCTTGCAAGAGGGAGTCAGGCCAGATGGTCTTTTTCTACACCTATGGTTTCCTGGGAAATTGTGACAGCTGAATTTGCATGATGAAGCTACAAATGGAATCTGAAAAATGTGTGTGGTCACGTGAGAATAATTCCTTCACCCAGTCATGTTGGGAAGAGTGAAAACATTCGCCATTGGTCTTTTGATAGGAATTGCATTGAATCTGTAGATTGCCATGGCTAGTATGGTTATTTTAACAGTATTAATTCTTCCAATCCATGAGCACAGTATATCTTTCCATTTTCTTTCATTGATGTCTTATAGGTTTTCCAAGTACAGGTCTTTTACCTGTTTGGTTAGATTTATACCTAAGTATTTTATTATTTTTGATACAATCATAAATGGGATTGTTTTCTTAATTTCTCTTTTAGATAGTTTGTTGTTAGTATATAGCAACACAACAGATTTCTGTGTATAAATATTGTATCCTGTAACTTTACTGCATTCATAGTTCTAAATAGTTTTTGCTGGCATCTTTAAATTTTTCTGTATGTAGAATATCATGTCACTTGTAAACAGTGACCGTTTTACTTCTTCCTTTCCAATTTGGATTCCTTTTATTTCTTTTTCTCTTCTGATTGCTGTGGCTAGGATGTCCAATACTATGTTGAATAAAAATCTTTGTCTTGTTCCTGATCTTAGAGGAATACCATTTGAGTAAGATGTTGGCTGTGGGTTTGTAATACATGGCCTTTATTACATTGAGGAATGTTCCTTCTATACTCAATTTGTTGAGAGTTTTTTAACAGAAATGGATGTTAAGTTTTGCCAAGCTTTTTCTGCATTGATTGAGTTAGTCCTATGATTTTTATTCAATTTGATAAGCGCACACATTGATTGATTTACAGATATTAAACCATTCTTGCATCCCTGGGATACATCCCACTTGGTCATGGTGTATGATCCTTTTCATGTATTGTTGAATTCAGTTTGCTCATAGTTAGTTGAGGATTCTTGTGTCTGTGTTCATCAGTAACATTGGCCTGTCATTTTCTTTTTTGTGTGGTGTCATTTTCTGGCTTTGGTATCAAGCTGATGCTGGCTTCATAGAATGTGTTCAGGGTTCCTCTTAAATTTTTTTTGGAATAATTTGAGAAGGATAAATGTTAACTCTTCTTTAAATGCTTGGTAGAATCCACCTGTGAAGCCTGCTGGTCCCAAACTTTTCTTTGTTGGGAGTTTTTAAAAACTTTTGCATAATCAACTTAATTCTTGATAATCTGTTTCTATTTTCTATTTCTTCTGTATTCCATCTTGGGAAATTATACATTTCCAGGGAGATTTATTCATTTCTTCTGGGTTGTCCATTTTATTAGCATATAACTGTTCATAGTAATCTCTTATGATCCTTTCTATTTCTGTGGTTTCAGCTGTAACATCTCCTCTTTCATTTCTGATTTTATTGATTTGGGACCTCTGTTTTTCTGATGAGTCTGGCTAGAGGTTTATCAATTTTGTCTATCTTTTCAAAAACACAGCTCTTAGTTTCATTGATCTTTTCTATTGCTTTTTTTTATTAGTTTCTATTCACTTATTCTGCTCTGATTTTTATTTCTCTTATTTCTATTAACTTGTGTTTTCTTTGTTCTTTTTCTAGTTCTTTTAGGTGTAAAGTTAGATTGGTAATTTGAGTTTTTCTTGTTTCCTGAGGTAGGCTTGTAGTTCATGTAACTGTGTTGTTAAAGTCCCCTAACATTATTGTGTTACTGTCAATATCTCCCTTTATGTTTGTTAATATTTGTTTTATGTATTTAGGTATTCCTATGTTGGGTGCATATACATTTACAATTGTTATATCTTCTTGTTGGATTGATCCCTTGATCATTTTGTAGTATTCTTCTTTATCTCTTATTATAGTCTTTGTTTTAAAGTTTATTTCATCTGATTTAAGCATTGCTACCCCAACTTTCTTTGCATTTTCATTTGCATGAAATACCTTTCCCCATCCCCTCATTTTCATATGTGTGTGTCTTTGGTTCTGAAGTGAGTCTCTTGTAGGCAGCATATATATGGGTATTGGTTTTTTAAATCCATTCAGCGACTCTATATTCAGCCACTCTTTCTTTTGATTTAATAGTCCATTTACATTTAAAGTAATTATAGATAGATATGTAGTTATTGCCATTTTGTCAACTGTATTCTGGTTGCTTTGTAGTTCGTTTTTGTTCCTTTCTCTTATTTTGCTCTCTTCCCTTATTATTTGATGACTATCTTTAGTGTTATGTTGGATTCTTGTCTCTTTTTTTTGTTGTGTCTGTATCTACCATGAAGGTCATGTATAACAACATATATATGTTGATAATCCCTTAAGTTTGAACACATTCTAACCTGTGTTTTTACTCCTCCACTCGTGTTTAATGTTTTTCACATCACATTTTACATCTTTTTGTTTAAAAGATGTAACCTTAACTGCTTATTGTGGATATAAATGATTTTACTACTTGTGGCTTTTAGCCTACCTACTAGCTTTGTGAAGTGGTTGATCTACTACTTTTACATGATGTTTGCTTTTACCAATGAGATTTTTCCCTTCATAATTTTCATATTTCTAGTTGTGGTCTTTTCTGCTTAGAGAAGTTCCTTTAACATTTCTTGTAAAGCCAGTTTAGTGGTGAACTTTTTAAATTTGTGTTTATCTGTTAAGCTCTTTATATCTCCTTCAAATCTGAATCATAACCTTGCTGGGTAGAGTACCCTTGGCTGTAGATCTTCTCCTTTCATCGCTGTGAATATGTCATGCCACTCCCTTCTGGCCTGCAAAGTCTCTGCTAAAAAGTCAGCTCATAGTCTTATGTGATTTCCTGTGAATGTAGCTAGTTGCTTTTCTCTTGCTGCTTTTAAGATTCTCTCTTTAATTTCGATCTTTGCCCTTTTAACTATATCGTGTCTTCGTGTGAACCTCCTTGGGTTCACCTTCTTTGGTATTCTCTGTGCCTCCTGGATCTGGATGTGTGTTTCCTTCCCCAGGTAGGGACATTTTCAAGCATTATGTCTCTACCCCTTTCTCTTGCTCTTCTCCTTCTGGCAACCCTGTGATGCAAATGATAGTATGCTTGATGTTGTCCCAGAGGTCACTTAAACTATCCTCAGTTTTTAAAAATTCTTTTTTATTTTTTCTATTCAGCTTGGGTGATTTTCACTACTCTGTCTTCCAGATAACTGATCCTTTCCCCTGTATCATCTAAAGTATTATTGATTCCTTCTAGTGTAATTTTAAATTTCAGTTATTGTATTCTTCAAGACTGTTTGGTTCTTTTTTCTATTGTCTAACTTTTGGTTGAAATTCTGTGTTCATCCATTCTCCTTCTAAGGTCTTTGAGCATCTCTATGATTATTACCTTGAACACTTTACCAGGTAGATAGCTTATCTCTATTTCACTTTGTTCTTTTCCCAGTGTTTTGTCTTGATCCTCTGTTTGGAAATTATTTCTCTGTCTTCTCACGTTCCTTAATTCTGTGTATTTCTATGTACTAGGTAGGTCAATTACATTTCCTGACCTTGGACAAGTGGACTTATGTAGGAAACATCCTGTGGGACCCAGCAGCACACTCCCCTCTGGTCACAGAGCTATATGGTTGGGGTGCCCACCTATCCAGGCCATGTGAGACTTTCTGGTGTGGAGGGGCTGACCTCTGTGGATGCACTGGTAGACTTGGCTGGCCCTTAGCCTGGTTGGCTGCCAGACCTTGCCTCATGTGGTGGCTGCCAGCCCACTGGTGGCTGGGGCAGGGTCATGGGGTAGCTGGCTGTGTGACCTGGGTGAGAGGGGCAGGGCAATTGCCAGCCCACTGGTGGTAGTGGCCAGGTCCCTGTTGGCTGCAGGTATGGGGCAGGGGGAGGCAGGACTGTCTCCATGTGGCTGGCTTTGGGGTCTAGCTGAACCTGGGGCTGGTAGTGGCCTGTTGGTGGGTGGGTAAGCCCCAATTACTAACAGGCTAGAAGGAGGATTCTAAAACAGCTCCTGCCAGCATGAGTGTCCTTGTGTTAGAATGAGCTCCCCTAAATGGCTGCTGCCAGCATCTATATCCCCAGGGAGAGTCCTAGTTGCCTCCTACCTCTTTGGTAGGCTCTCCAAGATCAGCAAGTGTGTCTGACCCTTTCAAATTACTGTCTCTGCACTGAGTATGAGAACATGTGAGATTTTGTGTGTGCCCTTTAAGAGTGGAGTCTTTGTTTTCTATAGCCCCCTGGCTCTCCTGTATACAAGCCCAGTTGGGCTTCAAAGCCTGACATTCTGGAGGCTTGTCTTTCTAGTGAAGGACTGCTGGATTGGGGAGTGCCACGTGGGGTTCAGACCCCTTGCTTCTTTGGGAGAAATTCTGCAATTGTGATTATCATCCTGTTTATGTGTTACCTACCCAGGGGTGTGGGTCTTGACTATACTGCATCTCCACCCCTCCTACCTGTCACGTTCGGGTTCCCTCTCTATAACTCTAGTTGTGGAAAATCTTTTCTGTTAGTCATCAGGTCATTCTCATAGATAGTTGCTCTGTAAATAGCTGTAATTTTGGTGTGCCCATGGGAAGAGGTGAACTCAAGGTCTTCCTACTCTGCCATCTTGGCCATACCTCACCTCACTAATCCACTTTTTTTGTGGAACTTAAGAATTATATGGAAGACCCATGTGCCACAACTAATGAAGCCCACACACCTAGAGCCTGTGCTCCACAACAAGAGAAACCATTGTGCTGAGAAGCCTGTGCACCACAACAAAGAGTAGCCCCTGCTCGCTGCAACTAGAGAAAGCCTGTGTGCAGCAACAAAGATCCAATGCAGCCAATAAATAAATAAATAAATAAATATTTATTTATTTATTTTAAAAAAAGAATCATATGGAAGAATCAAGGCCTATAATTAGCAGTTTCATATTGTACTTTGTTATTGTAAATCAGTTGCTTGACTTCTCCTCACTGTATTATTTAAAAAGAATACTTAAAATAGGATTTAGAAGAACATAATTTAATTGATAATTTAATTTATAAATTGTCATAATAGATGAATTGATATTCATCCTCTTCCTCTTCTGCCATCCAATCTAGATTTTCCATACTCTTCTCGCAATCTAGAATAGCCCAGATTTTTATTCCTGAAAGGTCTGAGGCCTTGATTAGCATGCCCATTCTAGACTGTGCATGCTGTAATTACCCATTCACTGTCTCCAGTGGCTTGAAAGCACCAAGAGATGCCCTAGTGAATTTCCCCAATTTTAGACATAGTCCTTGCCTTCATCATATAAAAATAAGCCTTTTATTTATGATACAATAGGATTGATTACTCTCTCCAGTAATTATTTTTGTTGTTAGTCCACTATTGGCTAGCAACTATTGGTTGTTTAGTCCACTGGCATAAGGAGTCCAGAGTTACAAGGCAGTATTCACAAGTTTTAGATTCAGTGAAATGATTACTATATCTCTGGTAACAGCACTCCTCTCAGACTTCCCTGGTGGCAGAGTGGTTAAGAACCCACCTGCCAATGCAGCAGACACGGGTTCGAGCCCTGGTCTGGGAAGATCCCACATGCTCTGAAGTAACTAAGCCTGTGTGCCACATCTACTGCGCCTGTGCTCTAGAGCCCATAAGCCACAACTACTGAGCCTGCATGCCACAACTACTGAAGCCCGTGGACCTAGAGCCCATGATCTGCAACAAGAGAAGCCACTGCAATGAGAAGCCCATGCACTGCAACAAAGAGTAGCCCCTGCTTGCCACATCTAGGGGAAGACCGTGTGCAGCAGTGAAGACCCAATGTAGCCAATAAATAAATTGAAAAAACAGCACTCCTCTCATTCACCACCCAAGAATGCAGAATTCTTCATCCAACAAAGCCTAGAATTGTGGGAATGGGAAGTATAAACTTTGCAATGGCTTACTGGTGATGGTGAGAGGGAGGGGCCAATTCTACTTCTACCCTTTAGCTCCTGGACCTGTATATTCTAGCTACTGGGGCTAGAGGGAAATATACCAGCCATTGCATATAGTGCGTTCTGGAAGGCAGTGCTCTACTGAATGGTGGCCTCAAGCTGGTGCCTTAGCTGACTGTTTAAGAGGCCATTCTGATGTCCTATTAGTATGGTTGCTTTCGGGTGATGTAGTATATGGTATAAACAGTGGATCCTGAGATCATTTGCACATCGGTGCATGCACCTCCTTTGCCATAGAATAGGACACTTGTTCCAAAGGGCTGTTATGTGGAATCTAATATTGATGTCAGATACTCTCTAAGTCCTCAGACAGCGGGGCTGTGAAAGTATGGTGAGCAGGGAAGGCAAACCCACATATATAGTTATCCATTCCAGAAAGGATGGGTGTAATCAGCTGTCACCTAAAGGCTAGTTCTTCCTTAAGGAAAGGTACCATATCAAGGGCTCAGCACTGGTATCTGCTGCTGATGAGCTGGACATCCAGCTGTGGCAGTAGCTAGATCAGCCTTGGTGAGAGGGAGTCCAGGGATAAACTACATCTTTCTACCATGGCTACTCCATTCAGGGGCACAAGCATCAAAGTGGCTGAGAAGATGAAACTAGACACTGGGTGATATCCGCCTGATCTATCTTGTTGAGTTGTTGAGTGTCTCCTCCATGCTGGATGTTCTGTGGTGGGCAATGACATGAGAACACAAAGAGCTACACATCTTGTACTCATTGTCATAAATTGATTTACATGGTTTCCCCCCAAACTTCCTTGTCTCCAATTCTCTATTACTGATGCTTTCAAGTCCCCTTGCAAACTAGCTAAGTCATCTGCCACTGTCTTGGAGTCCATGTATATTCTTACCTCAGGCCATCTCTCCCTTCAAAGTTGATGTCCAGGCTCTTCTCACAGTTCTGTCCACTTAGAAGACTTTCCCTCACCACTGCTGTAGTTTAGCATCATTCCATATTTTGGCTCATGCAACATATGGATTCAATTCCTCTTTAAACCAAGCCTAAGCTTTTTCCTCCTCTACTAGCCATCTTACAGACCATTCCCCCAATAAAGCCATGTAGGTGTGAGCTAAAGGAGACATGCTACTGTAAAAGAGATGGTGACATGGTGGGGGGGGGGTCTCGATCCCTTTTTTGTGTAGCTTACTTGTGCCTTCCGAACCTCCCCAAGCTCAGTCTCTGACCTATTGTCTTCATTGCATAATAGATTACTGCTAAATTAGCTAATAATGGACAGCTCTTGTCACATAGTCACTTGATGGCTCGTAGACATGTGCTCAGTAGCATGGTAGGAAATGCTTTTCAAATGCATGTAGTTCTCTGCTGCAAAAAGTATGACCTTGTTCCAGAACCCTAGAGGTCTGTGCTACAGCTCTCTCATTAGGGCTTGTGAGAGATTCCTCTTATACTGCTTTTATCTACCATGGATCCTGTATTACCAAAAGGTCTGCCAAATCATATGATCTGAGCAGCAGGGCAATTTGCATTGCAGCCTGGACCTACAGCAGAATCATCCTCACTCAAATCTGACAACCTTCTAAATTCCCTAATAAATGGTTTGCTGCAGTATATACTGTTTGCAAAATCCAAATAGACCAGTCAAGTGTTGTGCCTCCTTCTCAGTGGTATGGAGTGAAAGGTATAATAACTTAGAAGGGTTGTTTCATCAATACCTAGACCACCAGAATCTTGAGGATGTCAATGATGTGACAGGTGTCCGAATCTTTACAGGACTTATCTTCCACTCTTTGGCTAGTAGGTATCTTACTAGAGCATCAAAAGTATTTGTCATTTCCTGCTTGCCAAATCTGACTAGTATGTCATCAATATACTATATATACAGTATCATAGACCAGCATGATGATTTTATGGGCTGTCAAGACAATCGAGGTCGCTGCAGATTATTTTGACAAAATTCAGCATTAGCATACACTCAAGATAGCTTGTATGTACTGCTGACCGTACTATTTTTTTTTAATTGAACTATAGTTGATTTATAATGTTGTATTAGTTTCTGGTGTACAGCAAAGTGATACAGATATATATATGTGTGTGTGTGTGTATATATATATTTTTCATATTCTTTTCCATTATGGTTTATTACATGATATTGAATATAGTTCCCTGTGCTATATGGTAGGACCTTGTTGTTTATCTATTTTATATATAGTAGTTTGTATCTGCTAATCCCAAACTCCATATGTATCCCTCCCCGCCTCCCTTTGGTAGCCATAAGTTTGTTTTCTAAGTCTGTGGGTCTGTTCCTGTTTCATAAATAAGTTCACTTGTGTTATATTTTAGATTCCACATATAAGTGATATCATATGATATCTGTCTTTCTCTTTCTGACTTACTTTACTTAGTATGATAATCTGTAGGTCCATCCATGTTGCTGCAAATGGCATTATTTCTTTTTTTTTTTTTTTTTATGGCTGAGTAGTAGTTCATCACGTAAATATACCACAACTTCTTTATTCATTCATCTGTTGATGAACATTCCATGTCTTGGTTATTGTAAGTAGTGCTGCTATGAACATTGGGGTGCATGTATCTTTTCAAATTAGTTTTCACTGGATATATGCCCAGGAGTGGGATTGCTGGATCATGTGGCAACTCTAGTTTTTTAAGGATCCTCCAACCTGTTCTCCATAGCAACTGCACCAATTTACATTCCCACCACCAGTGTATGAGGGTTCCCTTTTCTCCATACCCTCTCCAGCATTTGTTATTTGTAGACTTTTTAATGATGACTATTCTGACCAGTGTAAGGAGGTATCTCATTGTAATTTTGATTTGCATTTCTCTAATAATTAGCAATGTTGAGCATCTTTTCATGAACCTGTTGGCCATCTGTATGTCTTCTTTGGAGAAATGTCTATTTATGTCTTCTGCCCATTTTTTGATTGGGTTGTTTTTTTGTGTGTTATTTTGTTGTATGAGCCATATGTACACTTTGGAAATTAAGCCCTTGTCAGTTACATTATTTGCAAATATTTTCTCCCAGTCTGTAGTTTGTCTTTTCGTTTTGTTTATGGTTTCCTTCACTATGGAAAAGTTTATAAGTTTGATTAGGTCCCATATGTTTATTTTTGCTTTTATTTCTATTGCCTTGGGAGACTGACCTAAGAAAACACTGGTACAATTTATTGATGATCCTGCTTTTGATCCTCTTTTGCTTATGACAATTGATAGAATGGTTTTGTAGATCAATAGCTGAATATAAAGTGCCAGGCTACATTGATTTTTAAATAAAGACAGCACATCTGGCATAGCAGCCATTTGTTTAGTCAAAAATCATCTGCTACAATCCATCTGGGATCACTCAAGTTAAGTGAATAAAAACATAACGTATCCTTTAGATTGTTCATGTTGGCACTAATCTCAGTAATTCCACCTAGGTTGCAGTAAAGCTTTTGACATACTCTATTGGCTGGAAGAGGGGACAGGTACAGAGGCTTCTATTTGAACTTTCATACCTTAGTGGTTCTTGGTCAACTACTAAGTATATGCATCCCAACTGTGTACACAGAAGCCAGAGAAATGACCACCAGGTGGATGTGTGGATCTTTGGACCCACTATGACTGTGCTTGCGCCATGGCTCCATTTATCACCTGGCTTTCATGAGCCTCCACTTTAACTGAAGAGTTAGTGATGGCATTTTGGGTCTCTAGTAATAATGTTACTTCATACCCTGTATCTAACAATGCTAGAAAGGTCTAACTCCCAGTGAATAAAAGTGTTTTAAAATGTTGGCATTCAGTCTCACAGTACTCTGTTATTATGTCTTCATAATTTTTAGAGCTTTCCATGCCTCTCAGGATATACTATATTGTTGATTCATGAGATGATGTCGTTTTTCTCCTAAGTTTTGAAATATTTTTTCCTAAAATTGAAGGTACATTTTGTGTGTGTGTGTGTGGCTGTGCTGCACTGCTTGTGGGATCTTAGTTCCCCAACCAGGAATTGAACCCGGGCCCATGGCAGTGAAAGGCAACATCCTAACCATTGGACTGCCAGGGAATTCCTTGAAAGTACATTTCGGACCATGTCCAGCAGGCCCAGATTTTTACTAATTTCAAGCTGAAATGCTCACTTCTTCCATCATTTTTCAAATCTACTGTCAATCAGAATAAAACCTAAAGTAGCAGTTCTCTACATTGTTTACATTATCTGGTATTCAGCCTGCTTTTTAATCAACTGCACTATTTTTAGCAGAATAGAATGTCCAGTAGCTGACTGGAGACTTGAAATCATTCATTGCTACTGTACCATGCCTTTGTGCCAATTTCCTGATCAGTATTAAGAAAGACTTGTCCACAAGTAGTTGCTATGGCTTATAGCATCTCCTACAGTTAAATAACTTGTTTCTCTCTTCTTTAATCCTCACTCAATTGTGTCATCATGCTTCCTCTCCCAGGTTTCATTTAGTACAACTTCTTAACTACATTTAATTAATTAATTAATTAATTAATTTTATTGGCTGTGTTGGGTCTTTTTTTGCTGTGTGCAGGCTTTCTTTAGTTGCAGTGAGTAGGGGCTACTCTTCATTGTGGTGTGCGGGCTCCTCATTGCCGTGGCTTCTCTTGTTGTGGAGCACAGGCTCTAGGCATGTGGGCTTCAGTAGTTGCGGCTCATAGGCTCTAAAGCACAGGCTCGATAGTTGTGGCGCACGGGCTTAGTTGCTCCGCGGCATGTGAGATCTTCCTGGAGCAGGGATCGAACCCGTGTACCCTGCATTGGCAGGCGGATTCTTAACCACTGCGCCAGCTAGGAAGCCTACTACATTTATTTTTGTACAACTATTCTTGAACAAAGGATTCAATAATCACCCACTGCTGTTATTTCACAGATGAGTCTTATTCCCCCAAGCCTCAGTGAAACTTCTTGTACAAACTGTTCTCTTAAGAAAAAGATCAAAATGTTCCTTAGAAGTTTAATCACGAGTAACAAAAAAGGTCCCCAGAATCTTAGGCTGTCAGAATACCTTATATCCAACTTCCTTCATCTTCCTAGTTCTCCACAGCCCTACATGTCAGTAGGAACAGAGAACAAAAGCAGATATTACAAAATTCTTTCAGTAAGCTCATCACCATTTTGTTTAAGAAGCTTTTACTAATCTCCTAAGTAAACTTTAAGCTTTAATAGAGGCAATGGTGTATTTTACATGACAGAGAGTAATAAAATGAAATTTTAATATTTTCATTACTATATGTATACTTTTTCATTTTGATTAAATATCTTCCTTAGAGCTGAAGTTTGTTTTCTTTCAAGCGGGGCTTAATTTCTTTTAGACTTGAGCTTATGAGTCATGTTGGTTTTCATTACTTGGGTAAATAGTCACAGCCACTGATTGTAGTGTTTGAAATAATGCACCCAGCTCTAACAATAGCTTGACCTAATTTACATTATATTAATTGTAAAAATTTTTCAGTACTCCTTCATCTTTAAATTATACCTTGCTTTTGCTATAGTTGTTCTGCCAATCAGTTAAGTACAAAATGAGTTTGGCACCTCCTATGTCTTAAAAATCTTCCCTTGAGAGAGCACAGATTTAAGAACAATACCCCTTTTCTCTGACAAAAAAAGTTGTTTCATATGTCCTGAGTAAAACTGCAGTGTGTTCACTCTGCTTAAGTGTATACTTTTTTTTTTTTTTTTTACTTTATGTGTATAGCAAGCGGTAGGGCTTTATCTTCACACAGCAGACTGACTCCTCAAAAGAGAGCCATGTCATGGTATTCCCTCATGAAGCTACTGTGGCTTATGGCTTGATCTTCAGCTTTGTAGGTAGCAAAATCTAGTCATTCAGAAAATCTGATTCATGGCACTCATTCATGAAAGACTGATATTTAACCCAAATGCTAATTTGCAATATAAATGAAATTTACTAGATAGTTGTACTGGTGCACTATTATATTCTCATTTTACTAATAAAAAGTTGCATGGGAAGCAAATGTATAATTACAAGGTTACACAGTAACCATGGAATCAGAGCAAAGTGGAATTAATTGGACATCTACTGGGCTTTCCCTGGTGGCAGAGTGGTTAAGAATCTGCCTGCCAATGCAGGGGACATAGGTTCGAGCCCTGGTCTGGGAAGATGCCACATGCCGTGGAGCAACTAAGCCTGTGTGCCACAACTACTCAGTCTGTGCGCTAAAGTCCGTGAGCCACAACTATTGAGCCCGCATGACACAAATACTGAAGCCCATGCACCTAAAGCCTGTGCTCAGCAACAAGAAGACACTGCAATGAGAAGCCCATGTACCATGACGGAGGGTAGCCCCCACTTGCTGCAATTAGAGAAAGCCTGCGCGCAGCAACTAAGACCCAACTCAGCCAATAAATAACTTACTTAAAAAATTGGACATGTACTGAAAACAAAATAATATGGTCTCATGTATTATGCATGCATCTCTTGAACAGTTTTAAAGTAAATCAAATGTTTAGAATATCGAGTTAAGGTATTTATACAGTTAGTTTTGCCTCTCTGGCTAAGGTGACAGCTAACAACCAGGGTAAATTAAAAGGACATAAAGCATTCATGGGGGCGTTCTGGGATATGCCTGGGAAATGACCAAAAAAGCTGGATTTCTTGCAGGCACACGAGAAGGGAGGGGAAATGAAATGGAGACAGCTAGTTTAATGAACTCTTTCAAGCATCTGGGCCATGTAAGTGCAGGACAAGATGGGTAGCTAGACTGAGGATGTGAGATTAAGGAAAAGATTTTTCTTTTTTAGATTAGGTGAGACTTGGATATGTTTAATGGTGATGCAAAAAAGCTAGTACACAGGAAAAGACTGACAACAGAGATATGAGGAAATAACTGATGAAGGAAAAGTCCCTGAGGATACAGAAAGGGATCCAAAATACAGGTAAACAGATTATCCTAGAGGGAAGCCCAGACTTCATTCAGATGACAGAGGTAAACTGAGTGCAGATTAAGTTTATAAATGTAGGAACAGGAAATTGTAGGAATTCTCTTCTGATGACTGCCATTCTTTCTTTGAAGCAGGAGGTAAAGCCACCTGCTAAATATGTATCTGTGTGTGGGTGTCATGACAGACTTAAGAGAAGTAGTGAAGAATTTCACCCAGGTGGAGATAAAGATTAATACAAAGAATTTTTAGGCAATGGTGTAAAATTAGGGTACAGTGAAGCTACTTTACAAAGAGATCCTCAAAATTCAGTGGCTTAAAAAGACAATTTTATTTCTCTCTCATGTAATAGTTCACGGAGAATGCTCCAGGTTACATAGGCACCCAGGTTCTTTCTATTTTGTTTTTCTGCCATCTCCTATGGTGTTTTCCTCATCTACATGATTGAAGTTGGGTTGCAGGCAATTCCAGCTCTAGAGAAAGGAAAAGACCTTGGAGGAACACGTAGGTAATATTTTAATGCCCAGGTTTGAAGTTTTACACTTCATTTCTGCTTGTAGTCTTCTGGTGAGAACATAGTCACTGGAGAGGCTAGGAAATATAGTGTCTGGCCACTGGCCCAGCTAAAACTGTGTAATTATAGAAAAAGGAAAAGAACTAATTTTGGTGAAAAATTAGTAGTCTTCACCACAGCATGGTTGTATGCTTTTCTCAAACAATATATAACAGTTTAAATATGGGGGGGAAAAGGATAGTTAATGAATTCAGTAAAGCTTTTCCATGTAACTAAAGAACTAGAAATTTCAGGATAATGGTAAGGGAGTGATTTGAAGTGACAGACCATCATAATATCTAGGTTGAATAAGAAAATGAATAACAGCAGGTGATAAGTTAGCATTTACTGATCACTTGCTATGTACCAGGGATTATTCTAAGCACTCTAAGTGTATTTGACTTGTTTAATACTCATAATAACCATTTAAGGTATGTGCCATTATTCTGTTTTATAACTGAGGAAACAAAGGCACAGAGACATTAAATAACTTGCCCAAAGTGACACAGTAAATTGATGGCAAAGCCAGGCTCTGAACTTGTTCAGAAGTAATCTGGTCCAAAGCCCATACTCTTGACCCCATCCTTACACTGCCTCAATGATAGCAGTTATTGTCTATGGAGTAATCACTCCATTCAAGTAGTATACTAGTATTTCATGTGCATTATCCAATTTTATCCTCACTAAAAGCTTCTGAGGTAGCTATTGCTTCTATTTTACATTTAAGGAGACTAAAGCTCAGTCATTCAATAACTAGCTCAAGGTCATGTACTTATAAAAGTGAAGAAACCAGGATCAAATCCAGATCTATATGATCCCAAAGCCCATTTCTTCTCTCTAAATATCTAAATTTTTATTATTAACATAAAAGTTATGAACAGTGAAATTCACCTATTGTAAGCATATAAGTCAATGAATTTTGTCAAATGTGTATGCCTGTGTAGCAAACAACCTAATCAAGATAGAATATTTCTATTATCCCAGAAAGTTTCCTCCTGTACCTTTACTATTCAATTCCCTATCTCAAAGCAGAGAGGCAAGCACTGTTTTGATTTCTACATGTCAGTTTTGTTTGTTCTTAAAATTCATATAAATGGAGTTACACAGCAGTTTTATGTATAGCTTTTTTCACTCAGCATATTTTTGAGATTTATCCATGTTATTCTGTGTAACAGTGGTTTATTCTTTTTATAGTATTTAAATGTATGAATGTATCAAGTTGCCTATTCATTTTTTTTTATTTTTAATTTTATTTATTTATTTATTATTTTTTTGGGGGGTACACCAGGTTCAATCATTTGTTTTTATACACATATCCCTGGTAATCCCCCCCTCCCTCGACTTCCCCCCCCACCCTCCCCGGCCTATTCATTCTTATACTCATGGACATTGAGTTTTTCTAGTTTCGGGCTATAAATGAGAAATGGTACTATGAACATTAATGTACAAGGCTTCTGGTGGACATACATTTTCATTTCTTTTGGCTAAATAGCTAGAAGTGGTATTGCTGGATCATATATTAGATGTATGTAGAAATTAAAAGGAACTGCCAAAGAATTTTCCAAAGCGATTCTATATGTTCCACATAATTTGGTGTTACCAGTTATTTTAATATTAGCTATACTTTTTTGTTTATTTGTTAATATTAGCTATTCTAATGGGTACCCTGTTGTGGTTTTACTTTCACTTTTTTAATGACTAAAGATGTTGAACACTTTTAAATGTGCACATGACCACTCACATATATTATTCTGTGAAGTACCTAAGTCGTCTACCTTTTTTTTTTTTGGCCACGCTGTATGGCATGTGGAATCTTGGTTCCCGGACCAGGGACTGAGTCTGGGCTCCCTTCATTGGGAGCATGGAGTCTTAACCACTGGACCGCGAGGGAAATCCCCTTACCTATTTTTCTTTTTTAAGAACTTGTATTGAGATACAGTTGACATACAATAAACTGCATAGATTTAAAGTGTACAATTTGATTTTTTTTTCTTATTAGTAATGTATATATGGCAATCCCAATCTCCCAATTCATTCCCCCCAAGCCCCCCAGCTTTCCCCACTTGGTGTCCATATGTTTGTTCTCTACACCTGTGTCTCTATTTCTGCCTTGCAGACCGGTTGATTTGTACCATTTTTCTGTATTCCGCATATATGTGTTAATATACAATATTTGTTTTCCTCTTTCTGACTCACTTCACTCTGTATAACAGTCTCTGCGTCCATCCATGTCTCTACAAATGTCCCAACTTTGTTCCTTTTTATAGCTGAGTAATATTCCATTGTATATATGTACCACATCTTCTTTATCCATTCATCTGTTGGATGGACATTGAGGTTGCTTCCATGGCCTGGCTATTGTAAATAGTGCTGCAATGAACATTGGAGTGCGTGTGTCTTTTTGAATTATGGTGTTCTCTGGGTATATGCCCAGGAGTGGGATTACTGGGTCATATGGTAATTCTATTTTTAGTTTTGCAAGGAACCTCCATACTGTTCTCCATAGTGGCTGTATCAATTGACATTCCCACCAACAGTGCAAGAGCGTTCCCTTTTCTCCACACCCTCTCCAGCATTTACTGTTTGTAGATTTTCTGATGATGCCCATTCTAACTGGTGTGAGGTGATACCTCACTGTATGTTTGATTTGCATTTCTCTAATAATTAGTGATGCTGAGCAGCTTTTCATGTGCCTCTTGGCCATCTGTATGTCTTCTTTGGAGAAACGCCTATTTAGGTCTTTTGCCCATTTTTTCATTGGGTTGTTTGTTTTTTCGATATTGAGCTGGATGAACTGTTTATATATTTTGGAGATTAACCCTTTGTCTGTTGATTCATTTGCAAATATTTTCTCCCATTCTGAGGGTTGTCTTTTCATCTTGCTTATAGTTTCCTTTGCTGTGCAGAAGCTTTGACGTTTCATTAGGTCCCACTTATTTATTTTTGTTTTTATTTCCATTACTCTAGGGGGTGGATCAAAAAAGATCTTGCTGTGGTTTATGTCAAAGAGTATTCTTCCTATGTTTTCCTCTAGGAGTTTTATAGTGTCTGGCGTTACATTTAGGTCTTTTATCCATTTTGAGTTTATTTTTGTGTATGGTGTTAGGAAAGGTTCTAATTTCATTCTTTTACATGTAGCTGTCCAGTTTTCCCAGCACCACTTATTGAAGAGGCTGCCTTTTCTCCATTGTATACCCTTGCCTCTTCTGTGATAGATTAGTTGACCACAGTTTATCTCTGGGCTTTCTATCTCGTTCCATTGATCTATATTTCTGTTTTTGTGCCAGTACCATACTGTCTTGATCACTGTAGCCTTGTAGTATAGCCTGAAGTCAGGAAGCCTGATTCCACCAACTCTGTCTTTCCTTCTCAAGATTGCTTTGGCTATTCGGGGTCTTTTGCGTTTCCATACAAATCATAAAATTTCTTGTTCTAGTTCTGTAAAAAATGCCATTGGTAATTTGATAGGGATTGCATTGAATCTGTAAATTGCTTTGGGTAGTATAGTCATTTTCACAATGTTAATTCTTCCAATCCAAGAACATGGTATATCTCTCCATCTGTTTGTGTTGTCTTTGATTTCTTTCATTAGTGTCTTATAGTTTTCTGAGTACAGGTATTTTACCTCCTTAGTTAGGTTTATTCCTAGGTATTTTCTTCTTTTTGTTGCAATGGTGAATGGGATTGTTTCCTTAATGTCTTTTTCTGATCTTTTATCGTTAGTGTATAGAAATGCAAGAGATTTCTGTGTGTTAATTTTGTATCCTGCAACTTTACCGAATTCATTGATTAGCTCAAGTAGTTTTCTGGTTGCATCTTTAGGATTTTCTATGTTATAGTATCATGTCATCTGCGAACAGTGACAGTTTTACTTCTTTTCCAATTTGGATTCCTTTTATTTCTTTTTCTTCTCTGATTGCTTTCGCAAGGACTTCCAAAACTATGTTGAATAGGAGTGACGAGAGTGGACATCCTTGTCCTGTTCCTGATCTTAGAGGGAATGCTTCCAGTTTTTCACCATTGAGAAGGATGTTTGCTGCGGGTTTGTCATATATGGCCTTTATTATGTTGAGGTAGGTTCCCTCTATGCCCACCTTCTGGAGAGTTTTTATCATAAATGGATGTTGAATTTTGTCAAAAGCTTTTTCTGCATCTATTGAGATGATCATGTGGTTTTTATCCTTCAGTTTGTTAATATGATGTAACACATTGATTGATTTGCATATATTGAAGAATCCTTGCATTCCAGGGATAAACCCCACTTGATCATGGTGTATGATCCTTTTAATGTGTTGTTGGATTCTGTTGGCTAGTATCTGGTTGAGGATTTTTGCATCTAAATTCATCAGTGATATTGGTCTGTAGTCTTCTTTTTTTGTAGTTTGTCTGGTTTTAGTATCAGGGTGATGCTGGCCTCATAAAATGAATTTGGGAGTGTTCCTTCCTCTGCAATGTTTTGGAAGAGTTTGAGAAGGATGGGTGTTAGCTCTTCTCTAAATGTTTGATAAAATTCACCTGTGAATCCATCTGGTCCTGGACTTTTGTTTGCTGGAAGATTTTTAATCACAGTTTCAATTTCATTCCTTGTGATTGGTCTGTTCATATTTTCTATGTCTTCCTGATGCAGTCTTGGAAGGTTAACCCTTTCTAAGAATCTGTCCATTTCATCCAGGTTGTCCATTTTACTGGCATATAGTTGCTTGTAGTAGTCTCTCATGGTGCTTTTTATTTCTGCAGTGTCCGTTGTAACTTCTCCTGTTTCATTTTTAGTTTTATTGATTTGATGAGTCTTGCTAGAGGTTTATCAATTTTATTTATCTTCTCAAAGAACCAACTTTTAGTTTTATTAATTTTTGCTATTGTTTTGTTTCTATTTCATTTATTTCTGCTCTGATCTTTATGATTTCTCTCCATCTACTAACTTTGGATTTTGTTTGCTCTTCTTTCTCTAGTTTCTTTCCCCTTACCTATTTTTAAATGGGCATTAAAATTTTTTTTTATTTATAGTGAATTTTTTACAAATTTTGAATGCAAGATTTCTGTCTCACGTGTTTATAGCTCATGCTCTGTAGCATGTGTTTTCATTTTCTTAATGGTGAGAGTTGAGAGAAGTTTTTAATTTTGACCAAGTCATTTATTAACTTTTATAATTAGTCCTTTTTGGGTCCTAAGAAATCTCTACATACTTCAAAATCATGAAGTTATTCTCTTATGTTTCTTCTAGAATCTTTTAGTTTTAGCTTTTACATTTAGGTCTATGATCCACCCTGACAATTTAAAAATATAATGTGAGGTAGAGATTGATATTATTTTTTCCCCTTAAGTTTCTCCAACAGTTCCATCATTATTTGTTGAGGACTTTCCTTTCAACATTGAATTACTTTGGGCCTTGCTGAAAATCAATTAAATATATACCTTTACATATTTATATATGTAAATATATATTAAATCAGATAAATATATAAATACATAATCTGTTCTGTCCCACTGATATATTTATGAACTCTTTTTAGCTCTACTGAATTGTAACTTTATAATTCTTGAAATGAGGTAGTATAGTGTAAGTCCTCCAACTTTGTTCTTTTTCAAGATTATTTGTCTACTCTAGGTCCTTAACATTTTCAATTAACTGTTAGAATTAGCTTGTCGACTTCTTTTAAAAAAAACCTATTGGAATTTTGTTTGGGTCTGCACTGAATCTGTACATCAATTTGAGAGAGAAGTGACATCTTTGCAATACTGAACACCATGAATGCGGTATATATTCTCTATCTCTTTAAATCTTTGTCTTGGAAGTGTTTTGAACTTTTTTAATATACAGGTCTTGATGTGTTACATTAAATTTTTTCCTAGGTATTTTATGTTACTTATTGTCGATATTAAAAAGGTTTTAGTGATTTGAACAGAAGATCAAACCAGCCACAACATTCCCTTAAGCCAAAGCCGAATCAAGGCCCTAACTCTCTTCAATTCTGTGGAGGCTGAGAGGGTGAGGAAGCTGCAGAAGAAAAGTCTGAAGCTAGCAGAGGCTGGTTCATGAGGTTTAAGGAAAGATGCTGCCTCCCAACATCCAAGTACAAGGTGAAGCAGCAAGTGCTGATGTAGAAGCTGCAGCAAGTTATTCAAAAGGTCTGGCTAAGACAATTAATGAAAGTGGCTACACTAAACAACAGACTTTCAATGTAGACTAAACAGCCTTCTATTGGAAGAAGATGCCTCCAGGACTTTCATAGCTAGAGAGGAGAAGTCAATACCTGGCTTCAAAACTTCAAAGAAAGGCTGACTTTCATGTCAGGGGCTAATGCAGCTGGTGACTTGAAGTTGAAGCCAATGCTCATTTACCATTCTGAAAATCCTATGGCCCTTAAGAATTATGCTATATCTATTTTGCCTGTGCTCTGTAAATGCAACAATAAATCCTAGATGACAGTACATCTGTCTACAACATGGTTTACTGAATATTTGAATCCCACTGTTAAAACCTACTGCTCAGAAAAAAGATTCCTTTCAAAATACTACTGCTCGTTGACAACACACTTGGTTAACAAGAGCTTCGATGGAGGTGTACAATGAGATTAATGTTGCTTCCACGCCTGCTTAACACAACATCCACTCTGCAGCCCACGGATCAAGGAGCAATTTCCACTTTCAAGTGTTATTATTTGAGAAATAAATTTTGTAAGGCTATAGCTACCATAGTTAGTGATTCCTCTGATGGATCTGAGCAACGTAAACTGAAACCCTTCTGGAAAGGATTCACCATGTTAAATGCCATTAAGAACAAGTGTGATACATGAGAGGTCAAAATATCAACATTCGCAGGAATTTGGAAGAAGTTAATCCCAACCCTCCTGGATGACTTGGAGGGGTTTAAGACTTAGTGGAGGAAGTAGCAAGAGAACTAGAATTAGAATTGAAGCCTGAAGTTTTGACTGAATTGCAGCAATCTCATGATAAAACTTGAATGAATGAGGGGTTACTTCTTATGGATGAGCAAAGAGAGTAATTTCTTGGGATGGAATCTACTGGTGAAGATGTTGTAAAGACTGATGAAACAACAACAAGGGATTTAGAATATTACATAAACTCAGTTGATAAAGCAGGATTTGAGAGGATTGACTCCAATTTGGAAACAAGTCCTCCTGTGGGCAAAATGTTATCAAACAGCACTGTATGTTACAGAGAATTGTTTGTTAAAGAAAGAGTCAATTGATGCAGAAATCTTCATTATTATCTTATTTTAAGATATTGCCACAGCCACCCCAATCTTCAGCAACCACCAAGACAAAGGCAAGATCCTCCACCAGAAAAAAGATTATGACTTGCTGAAGGCTCAGATAATGGTTAGCATTTTTTAGTAATAAAGCATTTTAAAATTAAGGCATGTACACTGATTTTGTTTTAGACATAATGCTACACAGTGTAACATACATAGTTATGTAAACATAACTTTGATTATGTTTGATTTGTTTATTGTGATATTCACTTTATTGCAGTGGTCTGGAACTGAAGCTGAAATTACTCTGAGGTATGCCTACTTCACAAGACTGTTATATGGATTAAATGAGCTAAAAAAAGTGCCTAAAATAGTGCTTGATAAATGGTAAACATTCAACAGAAACTAGCCATTATTAGTACAATTATGAACCTGTGGCAGAATGAGCTCTAAATTCATACTACTTGTTTTAAAAATAAAGTATTAGTAGAAAAATAAGCAAATAATATGGTAGTCTGATTGAAAATATAAACTACTCAATGTAATTATTCATTTTAACAATGATTTCTACATAAAAAATAAAGACAAGGAAAGTAGCAAGTTTAAACCAAAATAACGAATAAAGTGAATTAATTTTCACAAAAAGTATACACTTCAGAAGAAAGAATTCTTTAAAAATCTTAGAATATAAGATTTATTCAAAAGCAATACAATAAGTTTCTATGAAGTATGAACTATATATAACAAGTAAACACAGCACAGTACCAAAAATTCCATTTTTCATCACATCAGCATCTTCTTTTAATTACAAATTTTCTCCCTGGAATAATGCAAAATAATGGATTATTATCTGAAATACTGATTTAGCATTCAAAGTCCACTATAGTAGTCAGGGGCATAATTTAAAGCAAGAGTGGAAAATATTTAGTCAGTTGAAAAACATGAATCAGAAAGTCAGTAACAGACCACATCAACAGAAAAAGCAAATAAATCTGATTAGGGGATTAGGAGGGAGTGCAAGGTTAAATTAAATTGATTTAAAAACAAAAAAGGTGACATAATAAAAATATGATATTTATACACTGGTGGTGTTTTATGTCTTCAGCTGAAGGTACAGTAAGAAAGATAGATGAAGGGCTACATAAAAAAAGTCAATGGAAAAGAGACAGGAGAAAAAAAAATCGAGCAGAAAAGGAAAAACATAAGAGAGAAATGTTTGCACAAAGAAGTAGCACAACATAGAGAAGTAGAAAAATAGAGGGAAAAGTCTCAGGAGATTCTAAGACTATAAGTCAAATATTCTTGTCATATCTTGGTCTTTACTTGGGCCAGGAATTTGAAAATGTTATCATGTCTCTAGGTATTTACCTGTATTCCCACTTCATCGTTTTTCTTTTTTTTTTTCACTTTAATTGTTACCCAATCACTGATTTTCTCAATTCTTATTTTTCATCTTGTTGCATGGTATACAGACCATATTTTGTGAACTACTTTTCTTTTTGAAAATAAGATGGATAAATAGTACTTCTTTCAACTTCCCAATAAACTATGAATTAGCTAATTAACTCACAACACTTCCACTGCTCTAATCTAAAACAGGAGTTCTTAACTTGAAGTCTGTGAACTCCTTGAAATTGTGTTCAAAATGTGTGCATGTGTAACTTTTTGTGAGTTTTGAAGCTTCTATCAGAGTCTGAAAGCAAAATACTACTGTGTTAGAGGCTTTATTGTGTGTGGAATTGCCAGCATAGTTAACCATTAAGAAAATCAATATTTGGGCTGATTTTCTTGTTCCAAGAAAGGAAGCTAACACTTTTTAAATGCTTCTCACATACTAATTTCTATGTTCTTTCTGCTGCACCAGTAGACTTTTAAGATTGCACTCTCTGGAGCAGGGCTGCATTAAGGCTAATGGATGTCCTAAGCACTGTCCAACAGTGACACCCCCCGGCCCTTCCAGAGCTTTATTCTATACCTTTACATATATTAGCTGAAGAGTTGAATGCTATCAGGACTCAGCCATCTGGTTTCTACTCTGTACAGAAATGAAACTCGCACCATGAGTTGGAAACAAATGTAAATATCTGATGACACCTTCAAATCAAATTTTAGTCATTCACCATACCAAAAAAAGATTTTTTAACAGTGTAGACTAAATTAGAATATGGCAGATAAAGATAATTACAAAAAAGTCTACTACAGTGAAGTGTGGCAGTGAAAGGGTTAAGGGCATGATAGGTAGGGCAAAAATTCTGGTGCTCACCTACCCCTGGTGCCCTAAGCTGGTGCTTATTTACCTTAAAAGTTTATCCAAGACAGCTCTGTAGTTTTTGCAGCCATGAAAGAAGTGAGCAAGTAACTGGGTAACAAAAGACACAACCCACCCTCAATCAGATAAATTATCTTTGTATCTGACTGACATATTTGTGTTTCTTCATAATATTTCATTCAAACAATAGTCTCCTTGGCTTTTTAGAAGAGTTTAAAAAGTCTGCTTTTAAATCAGAGATCAATCCAATGTCTACTTTATTGATGGGTGAAATAAGCTGAGGACCAGAACTAGCCTGTACATCAAGGTTCTACACCCCAATTTAAAATACTTCATGTCAAATTTTACAAAGTGGTATAGTTATTAATGCAATGCACATGTAAATAATCATGAAAGTAGTTAAACAGTAAAACCATAGCAAGTCAAAGTTTCTTTCAACAGTAGCAGTCTTAGCTCTGAATTTTCTTATCTTCCATTAGAAAAAAACAGTGAGAGACTTCCCTGGTGGCACAGTGGTTAAGATTCCGTGCTTCCAATGCAGGCGGCCTGGATTTGATGCCTGGTCAGGGAACTAGATCTCACACACATGCCGTAACTAAGAGTTTGCATGCCACAACTAAGGAGCCCTTGAGCCACAACTAAGAAGCCCATGTACCGCAACTAAGACCTGGCACAACCAAATAAACAAACAAATAAATGAATGAATAAATAAGTAATTTGAGGTTAAATACACATGACATACAATCATTAAAAAAAAGAAAGAAAAAGAAAAAAAACCAGTGAAATTAGAAAAGAAAAAAAAAATGGAGGCCCTACAGAGAAAGCATTAAGAAGACATCTTCAGCTACCTTTTCCTCAAGATTAAGGTATAATACACAAGTAATGACCATTGGAGAATTGAAGAAAACCCACAGATGAGCATTTGTCCAGCATGGGTTCCAAAGGACACTGAATATTGTTCTGAGCAACCCAAAGAGTCAGTCTTTTCTGTCCAAGATAAAATTAAGCCAACACAGATAATGCAAATGAGGCTCAAGAACTGTAGGAGTCCAAGTTATCTTAAAGTCACGATGAGTATTGACAGTGAAACTGAGCAGGACCCTGGGGGGCTCCTGGGCATGGAAGCCTTTCTGTGTTTATTGTTTGTAGGAAATGGGCTTCAGCCTCCAGGACCTTCCCTGATTTCCAAATGGCAGGTTCAAAACTGTTGTTAATCAGGAAAGGGAGGGAACACAGAGACAAGGGAGGAGCAGTCAAAAAATAATAGTGCAGCCTTGGGGCAAGGTCCTGATTCTGCCTCAAGGGATACACAGAACAATATCTTGGAGCTCTTCTACAGAACTAAAACCCCCAACAAATGGAAGATGTTAACTACTTGATGAAGCATTCTTCATTCCAGAGAGAAGGTCACAGTTTAATAATCCTGAGAACCACAGAAACTCATCAGGAGACCACCTGAGGACAGGTTAAAGGTATACAGGCCCTGCATACACCCTGATCCTTATCAGCAACCCTACCCTTGAACCACTGCTATAAAATTCCTCACCAAACCCCCTGGATTGGGACACATAGTTTTTGAGGATATGAGCCTGCTGTATTCCTCTTTGCCTGGCAAAACAATAAAGCTATTCTTTTCTACTTCACCCAAAGCTCTGTCTCCAAGATTCTGTTCGGCAACAGTGCACAGAGGTCAAGTTTTTGGCATTAACAGTGGTGAATGCATTTAAAACTGAGCAGAGTATCAATAATGCTAAAAAAACAAAATTCAACCAAGTATATCTGCAGACCTAACTGGCTTTATGAATAATGCATGAATCAGATATCATTTCATTTAGTAAATACAGTGGTGCTCAGAGGAGCTGTACAATATAGAAGGCTTTAATATGTAGAATCTAACATAGTTATATAGCAAAAGAAAACAAAGGATTGTTTCAGTCAAGGTCACCTTTCTTTGGCAGAAGGGTGGTAGGGATCTTATCAGGCAGATTACCTCACTAAGGCTGATCAGAAAATTCCAATAATTGACTTAAAACTCCACTCCTAGGAGAGGCTGCAATTAGATCTTGGTTTGCTGTTCTAGGGGTAAGTGACTCCACTTTGTGCTCCACTTTTCTTTTTTTTATAAACACTAGCAATAAACAAAACTGTGTGTGTACAGAATTTAACTTTGTCTTAATTTTCTTAAGAACCGAGTATAGTGTTTTGCACTGAGTTTCCATGATAATAGAAGAGGCAAAATGATCTGAAATATTCAAATCCATCTATCTTTCCCAATGACCTATAGAGTGAGAAATATTCTATCAGTTGTGTAGTAACCCTTAAGTCCCACAACCTAAATCTCTAACTGACTAAGCAGTTGTAAGACCAAACTATATAATTAGACAGTACTGAAGAAAATATAATTGTGTAAATAGTATCATCAACAGTGGTTAAAATAAAGACTTAGTTGCCTCATCTATATGGTGAGAATAATAATACCTACTAAAATAGAAGAACTATTTGGTATTGTTAGGATAATAATAGTACCTATCACAAGGTTGTTAATGAAAATTGAATAAGTTAATCTATGTGAAGCATTTAGAACAGTAAATCTATGATCCATCATAAATTTATCCTATATAGATTAAATTCTATTCTACCAAAAATAAGACTCTTGTATATCCATGACTGTAAGGGCCACTAGAATATAGCAGAGGTTCTTAAAGAGAGCAGTACTGAAACCATGCATCTCAGATTGTGACCCATGTGTAGGGACTCAAGCCTGGCCAAAACCCTGACTGGGACTTGAACCCATGGTCTTTTAAATTAGGAGCATTCACCTGGTGTCTGGACTCACTGAGGCTCAGGTTCTTGATGTCTCATCGCATAAAGAATTCGGTGAGAGACAAAGTGATAGGTAAGAAGTGGACTTATTTAGAGAGAAACACACTCCACAGAGTGTGGGCCATCTCAGAAGGTGAGAAAAGGCACCAGGGTGTGGGGTTGTCAGTTTTTATAAAGGTAAGTAATTTCATACGCTAATGAGTGGGAGGAGTATTCCAGCTATTTTGAGAAGGGGCAGGGATTTCCAGGAATTGGGCCACCACCCACTTTTTGATCTTTATGGTCTGCCTGAGAACTGTCACGGCACCTGTGGGAGTGTCATTTAGTTTGCAGATGTGTTACAGTGAGTGTATACTGAGGATTAAGGTCTAGTAGAAGTTGACTTGTCCACCATCTCGGACCCATTTGGTTCTAACCAGTTTATGTCATGTCCTCGGGCTATATCATAATTTCAAAGGTTGTGCCCTGCCCCCTTCCCTTCTGTTTCAGTACTCTCCCCTAGGGAACATTCTGGAAATTTGTGAGAGTACTTTTTGGTTGTCACTATGATGGGGAAAAAGGGACATCCTGTTGCTGGTACAGGATAGATGAGGACAAAAGAGGTCAGATGTCTTATGGTTTGCATGGCCGTTCTACACAACAAAACTATCTCCCTGGCAATCCTACTAGATTTTCCTAGTCCATTTATATTTTCCCACTCTACAAGATAACTATTTCATATAGCTCCCCTCTTCTTAAACCTCTAATACCTTACCCTGCCTTAGCTGAAAACCCTGCTTCTTATTTCACTAAGAAAATAAAGGCAAATAATAATGGAATTCCTCCACTCACACCATGTGTTTCTTCCACTCCATGTGTTTCTGTACCCTCAGTCTGCATTCCTTCCCAGCACAGTGGATAAACTGTCCCTTCTTTTATTCAAGGCCAATCCTACTTCTCTACTGGATCCTGTCTCCTTCAGCCTACATTAAGGATTTTACTCCTTCCACTCCCTGTCTTGAATTATCAGTTTCCCTGTCTACTGGATCATTCCAATGTACAAAATGCTGTTTTATCTCTTATCCTAAAAAACAAAATAAAAAATTCTCCCTTGACATCACATTCCCCTCATTTCTCTGCTCTGCTGTATATCAAAAGAGTTTTTTATTCTTGGTGTTTCCATTTCTTCTCCTCCCGTTCTCTGCTGATCCGGCTCTAATCAGGCTTTTATCCTCACTATTATTTTGAAGCCATTCTTAAAAAGGTTGTTAACAGCTTCCACATTACCAAATATGGTATCAATTATCAATCCTCACTTTATTTAGATTTCACCCTCCTTCCTGAAGCACATATTTACTTGGCTTATGGAATATCTCCTATCTTTTTCTCCTCTCTCACTGTTTATTTCCTAGTTAGCTTTAATTTAAATTATCAATACTTGAATGCTAAAAGTAATTTAGCCTTACTAAATTAGGCTTAGTTTTTGGACTTTTTTTTTAACCTCCACTAGTTTCCTCGATTTAATCCATCATTATGGCTATAACCACCATCTATATACTGATGATACCCAAATTTAAAATTTCAGTCTCTTAAACTCAACAACTGGTTATCTCTACCTGGACATGTAATAGAACTCTCAAATTTACTATATCTAAAATCAAACTCTTGATTTTCTCTGTGCCTCCAAATCTGCTCATCTCCTAAGTATTCCTCATCTCAGTAAATGCTCAGTTACTCTGGACAAACTCTTTGGAGTCTTCTGTGACTTCTATGTCACTCAAAACCCTTATCAAACACTGTTGGCTCTATCTTCAAAATATATCCAGAAATCAAACCATTCTCAACACTTCCGTATCTATCTTCCTGCCTATCCAAAATCATACAAGTAGCCTCCTAGACAGTCTCTGTTCTTGTCCCTTTATCATCCACTCTTCATAAAGCAATGAGAGTGATCCTATAAAAACATAAATCAGATCATGTCACTTTTTTAAGCAGAACCCTCCAATGTCTTCCCAACACACTTCAAAAAGAGATACAAGATCACTATGGCACCCCCACTTCCACTACCCCACCCTTGGCGTTATCTCTTATTTCATCTCTTCCCTCTTATTTATACCAAACCACCCACATACCTCCTAGCAGTTTTTTTGAACATGCCAGGCATGCTACCGCCTCAGGATGTTAGCACCTGTTGTTCCCTTTCCTTCAAGCGCTCTTCCTTCATACTGAGGTAGTTTAATTCCTTACTTCCTAAAGGGCTCTGATCAAATGTCACCTTCTCATGAGACCTTCCCTGATCACCCTATCTAAAACAGCTCCTGAGTCACATTATATCCTCTTGGCAGTTTTTCTTCATAACACTTCTTTCCACCCAGCATTAGAGCATAAGTTTATATTTACTTGTTTATTGATGATCTCCCCACAAAAATGTAACCTCTGTTTGGACAGGGTCTTGATCATTTTTGTTTTGTTTATTTCTATAATCCCAGTGCCTGGTGTATAGTGGGTGCTCAATAAATCCTAAATGACTCAAATGGCTAAATAAATGATATACAATGAACATAACTGTAGTTTTAAAGGCTAGATGAAAACTAATCTTTTCAGGCTTTACAGAAGTTTGCCTTGTTTATTTTACCATCTAACTTATTTGCTATACATTTGACATTTCATAACGGGTAAATTTTGTTTTACCAATGCCATTATATTTCTACAGTCTGCTGCTTTTAAATAATAAATTAAGCTCTTTTTTTTTTTTTTTTTTTTTTTGGCCGTGCCACGTGGCTTGTGGGATCTTAGTTCCCCGACCAGGGACTGAACCCAGACCACAGCAGTGAAAGCCTGGAATCCTAACTTTACTAGGCCACTAGGGAACTCCCCAAATTAAGCTCTTTTTAATGTAAGGAAGGATGTGGACAAATGAATAGAAGCTCCAACAGTCTTTGTCTTGGATCCATTCTAAAAACACTTTTAAAACTTTTTAGGCCACCAAACCTATTTGGTATGTTTGAAATGAGGCAAACGGGCATTTGAAAAAAGCTGAAACTCCCTGCAAGATATTCTTTATTTCTATGTGCAATCTATAGATTAACTGCTTATAGACAATGTCGAGTGTCTATAAGGTATGTGTAGCAGGGATAAAGTTGCCTTTTCAGTATGATGTGCTCAAGGAAAAATGGGAGTAGAAAAATCATGTGAATGAGATATTCCGAGCCATTGTGGAAGTTTATGACCAAGACAAAGGCTACATTAATAATCTTCACTAGAATGGTTTCTAGGAAGTCTAGGAACACAACTAAGTTTGGACCTCCAAAAAACATTCTCCAGTACTCTGAAGATCAAAACACTTTCCTAATTTGAGGTAGAATTAGTCTTCAGTCAAATACAGAGATTATATTAATCAAATACATAGGTGATTTTAACAAAAGTTAATTTTCAAAGCTAAATAGTCAACCCTATTTGTCTGGGGTAAAAGTATTCTAAACTTACAATGAATTTTTTCATACTTTCAATATTTGCACACATCACCTTATGGCATGAGTACTTCATTTAAATGTATGGGTTTTTTTTCCTACCAAAAATAAAATGATACTCATTGGAGACAAATAATTGTAACTTCTAATCTATGAAATACATACCTGAGTTGAACCAGCACCTGTTTGCATAGAAGATTTTTTTAACAGTCTCACTTCTTTGTTTATATATCTTAGCATTCCGCTAAGAGTACTGAAGTCATTATTCTCAGAATTATCATCTTCCAGGTTATATGGGAGAGGTTTAAATGAGTCTGACTGGGTATAAGTCAGATCCTTCTGGCTTTTTTCTAATGTTGAAGGTTGTTCCAACTGCATTTTTTTTAAGTCCTGAAGTAATTCTTCAGAAAGATCTTCATCGCTACGAGTTCTGAAACTAAGGTCACTGGCACTAATAGAGCGACGTAGTTTTCTACACTTGAAAAAAGCTGTGTGAGAATGCTTAGCAAATTTTGAATCTTGAATATCAGGCATGATTTCTATTGGAGATGTAAATGGGGCTGGTAGAAACTTGATGTCTTCTGCCCTTTCATGTCCAGAAATTTTGGCTTGTAATTTGGTTAATTCTGATTCCTGTAGAAAAATTGGTACATAGTAGGTGCTGATTACATATGTGTTAAATAAATGAATTACTTAGAAAATCATAGACTCTTAGAAGTCATCTAAGTTAAACTTCGTCCCAGTACAGAAATTCATTTTATAACAACTCACAAGAGTTGTCCAAGCTCTGTTAAAACCCTTCATTTTGGGACCATTATCTATATTCACTAGAAATATGTTTAAACTATACTAAGGAATTTCATGAAAGCTATATTTTCTTAGCATTGATGACAATATAAACTTCTACACAAGACTGAAATCTTACATCTAAAAAATTTTCTGCAAAAGTATAAAAAGGCATACAATTATTTGTTAATCTAACAAATATACACACAAAAACAACATCCTCCAGAATTTCTAATAGGAAATATATGTATATCAGCTACTCTGCTTTATATGCCATCATCACAAGAAACTTTTACTAGAAAATTTTCAAAGGAAAACCTTTAAATGATTAATAATGTTTAATAAATCAATCCTTATTAAATAAACTTTTCATTTCTGTTTTTCCATGTCCTTCCTTTGGGTCCTCTGACCCAACTGTGGGATCCTAAGAATGAGACTGCATACACTGCAAAGTGATAAAGCCAAAAAAAAGAAAAAAAAAAAGGGAAGACATTTTAACTTCAAAAGTTAAATACGTGTAGTCTCCGGTTCAAATACATTCTCCTTTTCTTACAGGTATCCATAAGATGTATATTTCTAAACCAGTCACTTTTGGACTTCCCAGGTGGCACAGTGGTTAAGAATCCGCCTGCCAATGCAGGGGACACAGGTTCAAGCCCTGGTCCAGGAAGATTCCACATGCTGCGCAGCAACTAAGCCCATGTGCCACAATTACTGAGCCTGTGCTCTAGAGCCTGTGAGCCACAACTACTGAGCCTGTAAGCCACAACTACTGAAGCCCGCGTGCCTAAAGCCTGTGCTCCGTAACAAGAGAAGCCACCGCAATGAGAAGCCTGAGTACCACAACAAAGAGTAGCCCACGCTCTCTGCAATAGAGAAGGCCTGCATGCAGCAATGAAGACCCTACACAGCCAAAAATAAATAAATAAATAAATTTAAAAAATAAACCAGTCACTCTTAAACTGATAGTTTATATTCTTTCTAAAAATACTATGCTTATAACTAAAACTGTCATAACCACAGTGTGCATTACAAAATGAAAGTTTAACATGCATATTTCAGTTCTTTGATGTCTTTATACTACTTTATCTAGATAAACTTGATTTACAAGTGGCAGAAGTGCCAGTTTTTTCTAGTAAATCTTGCATTCAAATTGTTATAATCACAATTAATGAAGTAACTATAAAACTGACACATATAAGGTTGCATGCAGTTTTTTTTAAACTTCTGTGCATTATCTAGCCAAACTGAGAAATGTGGTATCTCAGATAAGTAGGATTCCATTTAACTTACAGTTCAACACCTAACTTTTACAAAGAAATGTAGTATATTGAATATATTAAACATAATTCAACATTTTCTTAAGACTCAAAGAAGCTCACTGTTATGATCATTATTGTAGTCTGCAATCATAAAGCAATGTCTGTAGGGCTCTCAGAAAATGGATTTAGCTTTGCCCTTACTCCCTCAAATAATAGGGTACTTGTTAGGGTACTAAAAGAAGTGAACTGGATAGGATCAAGATGGCGGAGTAGGAGGACATGCGCTCACTCCCTCTTGCAAGAGCACCGAAATTACAACTAACTGCTGAACAATCATTGACAGAAAGACACTGAAACTCACCAAAAAAGACATCCCACATTCAAAGGAGAAGCCACAATGAGATGGTAGAAGGGTGCAATGGCGTCAAAATCAAATCCCATAAATGCTGGGTGGGTGACTCACAAACTGGAGAACAGTTATACTGCAGAAGTCCACCCACTAAAGTGAGGGTTCTGAGCCCCACGCCAGGCTTCCCAACCTGGGAGTCCAGCAATGGGAGGAGGAATCCCCAGAGAATCAGACTCTGGAAGCCAGCGGGATTTGATTGCAGGACCTCCACAGGACTGGGGGAAACAGAGACTCCACTCTTGGAGGGCACACAAAAAAGTGTGCTCACCAGGAGCCAGGGCGAAGGAGCAGTGACCCCATAGGAGACTGAACCAGACCTACCTGCTGGTGTTAGGGGGTTGCCTGTGGAGGTGGGGGGGTTGGCTGTGGCTCACTGAGGAGACAGGGGCACTGGCAGCAGGGGTTCTGGGAAGTGCTCATTGGTGTGAGCCCTCCCAGAGTCTGCCATTAGCCCCAGCAAAGAGCCTGTAAGCTCCACTGCTAGGTAGTCTCAGGCCAAACAACCAACAAGGTGTGAACACAGCCCCACCCATTAGCAGACAAACAGATTAAAGTTTTACTGAGCTCCACCCACCAAATCAGATTAAAGTCTTACTGAGCTCCGCCCACCCAGCCCTACCCACCATCAGTCCCTCCCATCAGGAAGCACCCACGAGCCTCCTAGATAGCTTCCTCCACAAGAGGGCAGACAGCAGTATCAAGCAGTATCAGCAGTATTTCGTCTTGTGGAACTGAAAACCACAACCACAGAAAGATAGAGAAAATGAAAAAGCAGAGGACTTTGTACCAGATGAAGGGACAGGATAAAACCCCAGAAAAACAACTAAACGAAGTGGAGATAGGCACCCTTCCAGAAAAAGAATTCAGAATAATGATGGTGAAGATGATCCAGGACTTTGAAAAAAGACTGCATGCAAAGATCAAAAAGTTTACCAAAGACCTAGAAGAATTAAAGAGCAAACAAACAGAGACATGCAACACAATAACGGAAATGAAAAATACACTAGAAGGAGCCAATAGCAGATTCACTGAGGCAGAAGGGCGACTAAGTGACCTGGAAGACAGAATGGTGATAATCACTGATGCAGAAAAGAATAAGGAAAAAAGAATGAAAAGAACTGAAGACAGCCTAAGAGACCTCTGGGACAATGTTAAAATGCACCAACATTCGCATGATAGGGGTCCCAGAAGGCGAAGAGAGAGAGAAAGGACCTGAGAAAATACTGGAAGAGATTATAGTTGAAAACTTCCCTAACATGGGAAAGGAAATAGCTACCCAAGTGCAGGAGGCTCAGAGAGTCCCAGGCAGGATAAACCCAAGGAGAAACACGCCAAGACATACAGTAGTCAAACTGACAAAAATTAAAGACAGAGAAATGTTATTAAAAGCAACAAGGGAAAAATGACAAATAACATACAAGGGGACTCCCATAAGGTTAACAGCTGATTTCTCAGCAGACACTCTGCAAGCCAGAAGGGAGTGGCATGATACATTTCAAGTGATGACAGGGAAGAACCTACAACCAAGAATACTCTACCCAGCAAGGATCTCATTCAGATTCGACAGAGAAATCAAAAGCTTTACAGGCAGGCAACAGCTAAGAGAATTCAGCACCACCAAACCAGCCCTACAACGAATGCTAAAGGAACTTCTCTAAGCGGGAAACATAAGAGAAGAAAAGGGCCTACAAAAACAAAAACAAAACAATTAAGAAAATCGTAATAGGAACATACATCTCGATAATTACCTTGAATGTAAATGGACTAAATGCCCCAACCAAAAGACACAGACTGGCTGAATGGATACAAAACCAAGACCCATATATATGCTGTCTACAAGAGACCCACTTCAGACCTAGGGACACATACAGACGGAAAGTGAGGGGATGGAAAAAGATATTCCATGTGAATGAAAATCAAAAGAAGCTGGTGTAGCAATACTCATATCAGATAAAATAGACTTTAAAATAAAAAATGTTACAAGAGACAAGAAAGGACGTTACATAAAGATGAAGGGATCCATCCAAGAAGAGGAGATAACAATTATAAATATATATGCACCCAATATAGGAGCACCTCAATACATAAGGCAAATGCTAACAACTATGAAAGAGGAAATGCAAGGCAGAAATAGAGACACAGATGTAGAGAACAAACATACGGACACCAAGTGTGGAAAGCGGGGAGGGTTGGAGGGGAATGAATTGGGAGATTGGGATACCCAATTGTACACTCTAAATATATGCTGTTTATTGTCTGTTAACTGTATCTCAATAAAAGTTCTTAAAAAAAAAAGTGAACTGGAGAGATCAGTTGCCTCAAACAGTGTTCTATCTTCTCTTCTCCCTCACTTCTGTTTCTGTTCTTTGTTATTTACTGCTGCTGTAAATGAACTGTTCTCTATTATTTATAGTTACTTCTAATTGTTACATTTATGCTAGCTTCTGCTCTTCTATTAGCTTTTCTTCTTTCTTTCTCTCTTATCCTCCTTGACTTCTCTCCAATCTAGACTTTACAGTCAGCTGACGTTGACTTAGAGAGCTACTGTCAGAAAAGAAAGAAATTCTACCTTCTGTCTGGTATACTGGCTAATCATGGTACATGTTCTAAGATCCCTGTATCTATGGTTTATTTAAGAATTGCTGCTATTTTGACAATATTTTGACAACCTCCTAAGTAGCTGAACTTGAAAACTTCTGAATAATTGATGAGTGCAGTACAATTGTATTTATCTCACTGGTAATATCTAACAAGTGAAGAGATAAGTACTGTGGCAAGGGATATACAATGCAGAATCTTTAAAATTTTTAGTCAATTTATGCAATGAAGTTTTATAATTTTGTATAAATGTTGTAAACCCCCAGAACACTAAGTATATTAATATTTCAATAAACACAGAGTGTTCAACTGAAACATAATTTTAGATTCCGTCTATTCAGCTTTCCTCTAGTACTGTGAAAAACAAGTATTTTATAAGAGCAATTTAAGTGTTCAGCTTAATAATTACAAATATTTCTAAGATATTAATTGATTGGGTTCTTTTGCTTTTCAACAACTTACATTTTGCTCTAAAATCAATTATTGCTTTACAACTATCAGTGAAGGTGGTCTTTTCTTAAGGTCTTAGCTGACAATGTTAATCATACATATTGGCAGTTTGAACTAACATTAAATTTTTTATCTCTATGCATCAATACCGATATTAAATCCAAGTTCCAGAGTAAACTGTCATGATCAATAAGGGTGAAAAAGTAGCAAGTGGCTATGTGAAAAATAACATGTACTCAAAACCAGTAAAACAATGTTTAAATATAATCTTGCATTTTCTACTTTATGATTTTTAGAGGAACTTGCCTGATTTTTAAAAATGCTCCTACTTTTAAAGTACATCAAATATAAAACTCTCTAAAGTAAACATTATGATTAAGCTGGTATTTGTACACGTTCCAGGCAAAGATGGCAATACAGGCTCCTCTCATATCTCCTTTCACACACAAAACACCAAATCCACAGCTACACAAGGAACAATTCCTTTTGAAAGAAACTGGCTGAGAAATATCTACACATTGGGTGAACGAGAAAATTCCCACACCAAAACTAGTAGGAAAGCTGAGCATGCTATAAACCCCACGCCAAGCACAGGGCCATACAACGGGAGGGAGCACATGACTTCCAGTTTCTTCCTTAAAAGCAAAGGGCTTGGATTCCATATCTAGTGCTCCAACTTTTAAGACTCCCACCTGAGTGTTGGGCCCTCAAAACACTTAGCTGTGAAAGCCAACAGGGCTTGCTTGCATGAGACCCACAAGATTACAGCAAACAAAGCATTTCTTAAGAGGCTTACAAGGATGTACCATGGTTATCCCCTTAGAACTCAGTACAGAAGGAGCAGGCAAAAAATGCCCATCTCCCAGTCTTTCCCCAAAAGAGGTTTATTTTCATACTTTAAAAGTTGCTGTGTGAGGGTCAGGCTTCTATTTTAGTATGCATCTAGGGGCAGGCCTGAGAGACCGGGAAAGCAAGCAGACACTTTCTCCACCTTCTCCCTCAAGCCTACTCCAAATTACAAGTGTCTCCCTGGAAAAAGCTTGCACAGATGTTTGGTGCCTAAGCTCTTGAAGCTGCCACCCAAAGGACAGGCCCCTGAACTGCATGGCTCTGATAGCCAACAAGGCTTGCATTCATAAGTCCAATAGGACTAGCAAACAAAGAAGCAATTCTTAATGGGTACAGGAGCAACGCTTGCGGCTATACACCCAAGCCCAGTGCTGAGGGAACTGTCAATAAAGCCTGTCTCCCAGTTTCTCCATGGAAGGGCCCTAACTACATACTTTCCCAGTTGTTGCCTGAGGGTCCAGCTCCAATAAGCCTGATTCTAAGTTTTGACTGAGATTCTCCCTTTTGAGATACTGACGGGTCTTTGCATACCCTCAACTACTGAGAGCTACTAAGAACAAAGACAGCTGCTTGGACAATCACAAATGTTTGAAAGACAACAGGAGCTCAGGCCAGGCTGATTGCTAAGGCACATCTACATGAGACCACTCAATCAAGACAGGGGAAGGTGGCTGTTTTATCTAACGTACAGAAACCAATCCAGAGAGTAGAGAAAAATGAAGAAACAAAGGAATGTGTTACAAACAAAAGAAGCTAAAATGCCAGAAACATACTTTAATAAAACAGAGACAGATGATTACCTAAAGTAGACTTCAAAACAACCATCATAAAGATATTCATCGAGGTCAAGAGAATAATGCATGAACACAGTGAGAATATAAACAAAGAGAAAGAAAATATAAGAAAATCTAATTAGCATCCTTTTACTTCAGTTTGAAGAAATCACAAAGTAACTGAACTGAAAAATTCAACAGAGGGTTTCAACAGCAGACTAGATCAAGAGGAAGAAAGGACCAGCAAACTTGAAGAGAGGACAGCAGAATTCATCCAACCATAGAAGCAAAAAGAAAAAAGAATGAAAGTGAAGAAAGCTAAGGGACTAAAGGGACATCATCAAATGCAACAGTATACATGTTATAGTGGTCTTAGAAGGAGAAGAGAGAGAGAAAGGGAAACAAAGCTTATTCAAAGAAATAATGGCTGAAAACATCCCTAATTTGAGGAAAGAAACAGACAACCAGATTCAAAAATCCCAGAGTTTCAAACAGGATATGGGTGGGTAAATTACTTATAACTATAGTATAAAGGTTAAAAGACAAAAGTATTAAAAATACTATAACTACAATAATTTGTTAATGGGTACACTAATTAAAAAGAAGTAAACTTTTGACACCAAAAACAAAATAAAGGGGGGGAGAGAGTAAAAATGTAAAGCTTTAGTATACATTTGAAGTTAAGTTTTTATCTACTTAAAATAGACTATTATATATATATAAGATATTTTATATAAGCCTCAAGAAAACTACAAAGCAAAACTTATTGTAGATACACAAAAGGTAAAGGAAGCTAAACATTCCACTACAGAAAATCATCAAATTATAACGAAAGAGAGCAACAGAAGATGAAAGGAACACAGGAATTAAAAACAGCCAGAAAACAATGAACAAAATGGCAATAGTAGGTTCACATGTATCAGTATTTACTTTAAAATGCAGATGGACTAAATTCTCTAACCAAATGACAGAGTGGCTTAATAAAAAAATAAGACCTAACTATATACTGCCTAGAAAGACTCATTTCAGTTTTAAGGACACACACAGACAAAGTGAAAGGATGTAAAAATACATTCCACGTAAATGGAAACCAAAAGAAAGCTAAGATAGCTCCACTTATTTAAAAACAACCAGACTTTAGGCCAAAAGTGTAACAAGAGACAAAGAGGGTCATTATATAATGATAAAGAGGTCAATCCAACAAAAGACTATAACATCTGTAAATATTCTGCACCTTAAAAAACAAACAAGCACCTAAATATATAAAGCAAGTATTAACAGACAGCAATACATTAATGTAGGGGACTTCAATAGCCCAGTTTCATCAATGGATAGATCACACAGACAGAAAAGAAGAAAACATTGGACTTGAACCACAAGTTAGACCAAATGAACATAACACTTACAGAATATTCCATCCAACACAGGACAGGAGTATACGTGTTCTTCTCAAGTGCATATGGGACATTCTCCAGGACAGATCATATGTTAGGTCACAAAACAAGCCTTAACAAATTTAAGAAGATTAAAATCATATCAAGCATCTTCCAACCACAATGGTATAAAACTAGATATCAGTTACAAGAAGAAAACTGGAAAATTCACAGTTAGGTGGCGATTAAACAACATGCTACAGAACAATCAATGTGTCAAAGAATAAATCAAAAAAGCAGATATGAGAGAAGTTTATAGCAATAAATGCTTACATTAAGAAACAAGAAAGATACCAAATAAAACAACCTAAATTTTTACCTTAGGAAATACAAAAGGAAGAACAAACTAAGCCCAAAGTTAGTAAAAGGAAGGAAATAAAGATCAGAGTGGAAATAAACAGAGACTAAAATGACACAGAAAAGATCAATGAAACTAAAAGTGGAGCTTTTAAAAAGATAAAAACAACAGACAAACCTTTAGCTAGGATTAACAAGAAAAAAAGAGAGAGAACTTAAATAAATAAAATCAGAAATGAAAGAGGAGATGTTACAACTTGACACCAAAGAAATACTTAAGGATCAAAAGGGAATGCTATGAACAATTATACACTAACAAATTGGTCAGATAAGAAAAAAATAGACCAAATCTTAGAAACATACAACCTACCATGACTGAATCATGAGGAATATAAAATGAGATCTCAATAGACCAATTATCAATAAGGAGACTGAATCAGTAATAGTAATAAAAAATTCCCAACAACAAAAGTCCAGGACCAAATGACTTTATTGGCAAATTCTAACAAACATTTAAGAATTAATACCAACCATTCTCAAACTCTTCTAAAAAAAGAGGAGGGAACATTTCCAAACTCATTTTATGAGACCAGCATTACCCTGATACCAAAACCAGACAAGGACACCACAAAAAAAGAAAATTATAGGCCAATATCACGCATGAATATAGACACAAAAATCTTCAAAAAATATTAGCAAACTGAATGGCCATCATCAAAAAATCTACAAACAATAAATGCTGGAGGGGGTATGGAGAAAAAGGAATGCTGGTGGAAATGTAAGTTGGTACAGCCACTATGGAGAACAGTATGGAAGTTCCTTAAAAAACTAAAAACAGAGCTACCATATGATCCAGCAATCCCACTCCTGGGCATATATCTGGAGAAAACCATAATTTGAAAGGATGCATGCACCCTGATGAGGACACGGAAGAAACTTAAATGTCCATTGACAGAGGAATAGATAAAGAAGATGTGGTACATATATACAATGGAATATTACTCAGCCATAAAAAGGAACACAATAATGCCATTTGCAGCAACATGGATGGACCTAGAGATTGTCATACAGAGTGAAGTAAGTCAGAAAGAGAAAGACAAAGTATAATATCACTTATTAGCGGAATCTAGAAAAATGGTACAGTGTTGGGCAAGTTAGTAATATAGCACTGTTCAGGCCTCAAAGACAGAAACAGCCCTCTGACTGACCTGTGTCCTTGCCTGGACTGTGTGCTTGCTTACACACCTAACAATTGTTGCTAGCAAGTCAAACGGCACTTATGATAAGAAAGGGAGTGGGTCTTGGAATTTCTTGAGACCTGGGCACCTGGCCAGTGTTCTCGGGTCTGGAGAATCTTGGGACTCACATGATGAAACCAAAAACATTGTTAAAGTAAATCCAGAGCTGCATTTTTACACACAAACTGATGATATCAGTTTGCTGCCTGGAATTGTAAGCAGGAGCCCCCAGAACTCCAATATGAAGTCTCACCTGTGAAGTGGACACACTGCCCAGGACCCTTCCCAACTGGGACTCCAGATTGCTGTTCCAGGGACTTTCCAGTGCTGCTTGGATCTGGATGTAGGTGCTTCCCCAATTTGGTGATGTATGAACCTCTGTCTTTACTATTCTTTCTTAGCTAATTATTCTCTTAATTAGTATACTGTGATCTTTGTTAATTTAATAAATTCTCTCTAAACTCTTGTTTAGCTGAGTGTAGAGTGGTTATTTTGCCAATGAATCCTACGAACCTTGAAACTGAAAGTAAGGCTTTTGGCAAAACATACAGATGAACTTATTTGTAAAAAGCAGAAGTAGAGTCACAGATGTAGAAAACAAACTATGGTTGTCAAGGGGTGAAGGTGGGGGAGGGTGGAATGAATTGGGAAACTGGGATTGACATATATACACTACTATATATAAAATAGATAACTAATGAGAACCTACTGTGTAGCACAGGGAACTCTACTCAGTGCTCTGTGGTGACCTGGATTGGAAGGGAATCTAAAAAATAGTGGATATATGTATATGTATAACTGATTCACTTTGCTATACAGCAGAAACTAACACATTGTGAAGCAACTATACTCCAATATTAATTAATAAAAAAAGAAAAAAAAGTATTTTAAAATAACTATTTTTTAAAAAATTAGCAAACTGAATTCATTATTCATTTTTTCCTATGATATTATTCATTATTATTGTATATCACAATACATTAAAAGAATCATATACCATGATCAAGTGGGATTAGCTCCAGGGATGTAAGGATGGTTCAACATCTGTAAATCAATGTTATACCACATTAAGAAAATGAAGGGTAAAAATCATATGATCATCTCAATAGACATAGAAAAGGCATTTGACAAAATTCAATATCCATTCATGATGAAAACGCACAAGTGGGCATAGGGGGAATGTACCTCAACATAATAAAGGTCATATATGACAAGCCCACGATACTCAACAATGAAAAACTGAAAGCACTTCCTTTAAGATCAGGAACAAGACAAGGATGACCACTTTCACCACTTCTATTCGACATAGTACTGGGAGTCCCAGCCAAAGAAATTAGGGGAAAAAAAAGAAATAAAAGGAATCCAAATTGGAAAGGAAGAAGTATACCTGTAACTGTAAATGACATGATATTATATATAGAAAACCCTAACGACAACATCAAAAAACCATTAGTACTAGTAAATGAATTCAGTGAACAGCAGCATACAAAATCAGCATATAAAAATCTGTTGCACTTCTATATATTAATAATGAACCATCAGAAAGAGAAATCAGTAAAATAATCCCATTTACAATTTCATCAAAAAGAATAAAATGCCTAGGAATACATTTAACCAAGGAGGTGAAAGACCTGTACACTGGAAACTCTAAGACATTGATGAAAGAAATCGAAGAAGATACACGTAAGTGGAAAGATATCCTGTACTTATGAACTGGAAGAATTAATACTGTGAAAATGTCCTTATTATCCTAAGTGATCTATAGATTCAATTCAACCCCCATCAAAATTCCAATTGCATTTTTCACAGAAATAGAACAAGCTATCCTAAAATCTGTATGGAAACACAAAAGACCCCAAAATAGCCAAAGCAATCTTGAAGAAGAACAAAGCTGGAGGCATCACATTTCCTGATTTCAAACCATATTACAAAGCTATAGTAATAAAAACAGTATGGTACATATTAGCATAGAAATGGACACATAGATAAATGGAACAGAATAGACAGCCCAGAAATAAACCCATGCATGTATAGCCAACTAATTTATGACAAAGGAGCTAAGAATATACAATGGGGGAAGAACAGTATGAATGGTGCTGGGAAAACTGGAGAGCCAGATGCAAAAGAATGAAACTGGACCCCAATCCTACACCATACATAAAAATCAACTCAAACTGGATTAAAAACTTAAATTTATGACCTGAAACCATAAAACTCTTAGAAAAAAAAAAAAGGGGGTAAGCACCTTGATATCATGTGTGGCAATCATTTTTTGGATTTGACACCAAAAGCAACAAAAGCAAAAACAAAAAAGAAGGTCTATATAAACTAAGAAGCTTCTGCACACCAATGGAAACCAATAAAATGAAAAAGCAACCGAAAGAATGGGAGAAAATATTTGCAAATCATTTATCTGATAAGGAGTTAATACCTAAAATACATAAAGAACTCATACAACTGAATAGCAAAGAAACAATCTAATTAAAAAACAGGCAGAGGAACTGCATATACATTTCTTCAAAGAAGATATACAAAGGGCCAATAGGTACATGAAAAGGTGCTCAATATCACCTCTGCATCTGGGAAATGCAAATCAAAATCAAGTGAGATATCACCTTATACCTGTTAGAATGGGTGTCATCAAAAAGACAAGAGATGAGTGTTGGGAAGGGTGTGGAGAAAAGGGATCCCTTGTGTACTATTGGTGGGCATGTAAACCAGTACAGCCATTATGGAAAATAGCATGGAGGTTCCTCCATAAATTAAAAATAGAACTAGCATATGATCCAGCAATACACTTCTGCATAAATATTCAAAGAGAATGAAAACAGGTTATCAAACAGATATCTGTACTCCTATGTTCATTGCAATACTATTCACAATAGCTCAGATAAGGAAGAAACCTAAGTGCCCATTAACAAATGAATAGATAAAGAAGATGTGGTAAATATACACGCAATGGAATATACAACGTGCCCTTTGGAACAACATGAATGGACCTTGAGGGCATTATGCTAAGTGAAATAAAACAGAGAAAGATAAATACTGCATGATATCACTTATATGTGGAATCTTAAAAACAAACAAACAAACAAACAAACAAACAAACAAAAAGAGTCAAACTCATAGAAATACTGAGCAGTAAAGTGGTTGCCAGAGGCTGGGGAGGTGGGGGAAATAGGAGAGGTTGCTGAAGGGTACAACCTTTCAAGTATAAGATGACTAAAGTTTGAGGGTCTAATGTATAACATGATGACTATAGTTGGTAACACTAGTGTATAACTGAAATTTACTGAAAGAGTAGAACTTACATGTTCTCACCAAAAATTAAAAAATTAAAAAAAGTTCATGTTAGAATGTAAATTATTTCTCCTGTGATAATATGACACATATCATATTAATAATTTCCAAATTCAGTGTTTTCTAAATAAAGTGCTTTTTACTCAAACAGGTCAATTTTTGGTTATTTAGTCCTCTATAAACTACAAGGATGGGAAAATAAGTCATAAATTCACTTCATTATAGTTCTGCTTTATGTACTTTTCTATGTTTACTTACTTTAATAAGTAATGCTTCATTTGTAGCTTCAATAACTTCATTTCCGTCTTGGACTTGCTGATGCAAATTGCTTACAGTGTCCTGAGCTTCTTCTAATTCTAGTTTTGCTTTCTCTAACTGTTCATTTAGTTGCTGAACAGAAGTCTTTTGAGAATCAGCAGTAATCTTCCACTTTGCATGGTTCTCCTGATGTGAAATCATCTGCATAGCCCCAAAATTGTAAAGAAAAGGAAGAAAGAAAATAAGGTGAAGCTGGTTTCAACAACATTCTAATACTTTTCATTTCCACTTAAATGAAAGTAAATTCTGTTTATAGTTACAAACATGATTTCTCAACAAATAACATACTATAGAGAAAAAGGGGAAGAAGGAACCCACAGTCTTAAATTTACTTAAGAACAGTTAACTAAATACAATGGACTGCTTTTGGTTCCTGATTTGAACAAATCAGCTATAAAGATATTTTTGTGATAACTGAGGAAATCTGAACAATGACTGAATGTCTGATGATATTAAGGAATTACAGTCAAATTTTAGGTGTGATAATGGCATTGTGGTTATGTTTTTTAAAATAGCCATTATCTCTTAGAGATACTTACTGAAATGTTTACTGAGGAAACAATCATGTTTGGGATTCACTTCAAAAAACAAAACAAAACAGTGATATGTGGGGGAATGTCTGGGAGGGAAGAAAGGGAACTGAGTGAGGTTAAAGACATGGTGACCACACTTTCCAGTTTGCTTACAAATGTCTAGGTTTTATGCCTGGTATCCTGGTGTAGTTACTAATAGCACCCTTTTTCATTCTCAAAAGTATTTCCTTTTAGATAAAAAAAATGGTCAACATACTTAGAGATTAAATCAAACTGGCCATGAGTTGATAATTATTAAAGCTGAACAATATATAGGAAGATTTATATCATTCTCTTTTTGGATATGTTAAACATTTTCCATAATAAAGTTTTAAACAATCTCATTCTCGTTGAAAAAAAAATCAGTTTTGCAATTAAGCGATTTTTCTGACAAATCTGAAACCTGTATTTTAAAAATTACAATTAAAAATTATTGATCCCCTTTCCTATTACTTTAATGACATTTTTATATTCTCATTTTTATATTCAAACATACACTTTAAAAAATCTTTAAGAACAACAACAAAAAACCTATACATATATTTTTAACCTGAAAGTATTTATTTCAATTATTCCTTAATATTTAAAGGTCCTTATTTTTGGAAAATAGCAGAGCATTTTATTTTCCACTCTTTCCATTCCCTAAAGGCTTCCACAGGTTTTGGCAAATTCACATTATTCTCATGACTATGTCTTGGAGGCAATCTAGGTGTGTCAGCAGATTCATCTTCAATCTACCTCACCAGTACTTTATACCCTTCTATAATGATGCAACCAACAGCATGCTGTAACTTATGTAAACAGACAGGGCAAAGGTTTTGTGGGCACTGGTCAGTTTCTTCCAAATGTTTGGAAACTTGCATTAGATGTTCAAGCCACTGGCAGTGTCAAAGTCCAAATATGTGTCCAATCCCATGGGTTAAAGTCTTACAGGATTGAAGTGGAAAAACACTAGTCATTTCAGGAATGTAAGTTATCAAAAACAGAATAGTCATTTGAAGATGTTTTCTGCAGCTTCTTTACCTTGCCTTCATAAGGTAAACTATAAAAATACCTACCATACCTGGCAAAGCTGAATATCCCCATACCACCTGTCAAAGAGGGAGGCCTGTCCAAACGCAACATTCCAGGGCATCTCTTGACTAAAGTTCAACTATTGTTATTCCCACGACACAGAAGGCATCTTTAGGTTTCTAATTTTTTAGAACTTTAGAGTGTGCCCTGAGTGAATTTGTAGGTTTTGTATGTTATCACTGACTCTAAAGGAACACCTTGCAGAGACAGGAGCTGATTCTAGGAATTTTACTGTCAAGCCATAGAAAAATGCTTCACAGTAGCCCCCGAGTAATTTATTGGGTTGGCCAAAAGCTTCCTTTGGTTTTTAAGTAAAAATAAAAACCACATTTTTCATTTTCATGGAGAACTTTATTGAACAGTGTATTCACCCTTTTGTTCCACTACCTTCTGCTATTTTTCAGGCAACTTCATAATTCCATCTTCCCAAAACTTCTTATCTTTTTGAGCAAAAACTGTTTCAGGTGCCTTTTACAGTCTTCCAGGGAATTGAAATATTTTCTATTAAGAGAATTTTGTAAAGACCAAAACAAATGGAAATCCAAAGGTGATAATCTCTGGTGAAGACAGCAGATGAATCAGAACTTCTCAGCCAAGCTGTTAACAGTTTTTGCTTGGTCATCAAAGAAACGTGTTCTTGCATTATCTTCGTGGAAGATTATGTGCTTTCTGCTGACTAATTCTCGACGCTTTTCGTCAAGTGCTGCTTTCAGTTGATCTAATTGGGAGCAGTACTTGTCAGAATGTTTGGTTTTCTGGAAGGAGCTCATAATAGAGACTCCCTTCCAATCCCACCATATACACAACATCACCTTCTTTGGATGAAGACCAGCCTTTGGTGTGGTTGGTAGTGGTTCATTTCATTTGCCCCATGATCTCTTCTGTTCCACATTGTTGTACAGTATCCACTTTTCATCCTGTTACAATTTGTTTTAAAAACAGAATGTTTTCATTACGTTTCAGTAGAGAACTGCATGCAGAAATATGGTCAAGAAGGTTTTTTTTGCTTAACTTATGTGGAACTCAAACATCAAAGCAATGAACATAACCAAGCTCATGTGAATGATTTTCAATGCTTGATTTGGATATTTTGAGTATATCAGCTATCTCCTGCATGGTGTAACACTGATTGTTCTCAATTAATGTCTCAATTTGATCCCTATCAACTTCAACTGGCCTACCTCACCGTGGAGCACCATCCAGCAAGAACTCTCCAGCATGAAACTTCACAAACCACTTTTGACATGTTCAGTCACAGCACCTTCTCCATACACTGCACAAATCTATTTTTGTATTTCAGTTGCATTTTGACCTTTCTTGAAATAATAAAGCAAAAAATGCTGAAAACGTTTCTTTTTTCCTTCCATCTTCAATATTAAAATGGCTACACAAAAATTCACCCATTTTGATAAATTTTTTTCTAAATGTACGCTGACATGACAGCTGTCACATAAATCTAACAAAATTGTTTCGAATGAAGTTACAGACAACCAAGTGCTAAGAGAACCATCTTACGGAAAAAACCGAACCTTCTGGCCAACCCAGTAACATATGCTTCACTGATAACTCTGGTGTTTCCTAGAGATCCAATGCACTGTGTATAAATATTGCATTTCTCTGGAGAGGGTATGTTTCTGTAAGGATCACTGAAAAGCTGTTCAAAGTCTTGGGAGTCTCAGGATGGGAGTGATCTAATCTGATGATGAATGCAAGGTAACGGGTCCAAAGGGATCACCGTCTGGCTGGAAGGCTTCATTTATCAAAAGCTGTTCCACCAGCATCTAACTTATACTGTGACATAGTTGCTGGGTTCTTTGAGATAAGAACTGTTTTTAGTGTCTATTTAGAATGCTATACTGTTGGCATAATGAAAGGTCTCTTTCATTCACATCGTGTTGCTATGTAGAGCTTTCATCCTTCTGTTTGAATGCGTTTAACATCTGTTCCACCATGAAACTTAAAAGGACCAGCATGTCTGGGAACTGACCAGAAAAGCATTGTGTTAGGTGCCTTCATCTCTGACAGGCTTCAGAGTCACCAGTGGCAGCCCCTGTGTGAATGCCCATATTAGGTATTTTTATATTATGCATATAAAATATCAATATTAATACCAGATATTAAACAGCAATACTAGAAACAATTTTTACAATTCATTTTATGTATTATCTGCTTATAAATAATTTCAGGAGGCTTATAAAACTGAAAGTAAAAAATCAGATAATGAAAAACAAAATAGAAATACAGACCATGTAATAAAAGCATACTGAGCAGTAACAAATACTTAAGATGGGCCAATTATTACTGATGGTCACTAAGTTGACCAGCTAATATCAAATAATTATGTTGAACTCATCAGCATTCACACTTGTCTCTAAAGACCAAAGGCTGTAATCTATTGGCCTGAGGACTGGACTCAGCTTGCAAATGGGTTCTGTTTGGCAGACACTATGTTTTCAGAGATTTGACTCTAAATGAATTTAAACCAAGACATGGTTTAACTCATGGTTTAACATGGTTTAAACTCAACTTATCCCTCACAAAGATGTTACCAAACTCCCTCGAAACAAGTTTAAGTATTTGCAACTACTGCCATACAGAAAAATGCTTTAGTAGAACTTCATAAGTAATTGATTCATATCTTAAACCTAAATTCTGGGTATCTTCAAATATAGCTTTTAAAAAGACCAGAAATGCTATTCTAATTTATAACACTGCCCATTTCTATAAAGGCTCAGGACATACTGATGGATTAAAAAGCAAAGTATCGTACTTCCTCTCAAACTTACTATCAGAGCAAATGTTGAAACTTACAACACGTTAATAGATCTACATCACAAGAAACTGCTTATATTGGTTATTAAATACCTCCAGTTTGTTTCGGCAAATGCTAGTTTACAACCAATGATGACAATGACAATGATGTTCCAGGCTCTGGTATAAGATCGTTAACACATTAATTCATTTAATTCTCAACACAGTTCTATGAAACAGATAGCATTATTATATCCACTTTAGTCAGAGATGTTAAGTTAGTTGCCCAAGGTTACATAAGTGCCAAGCAATGAGCTGAGATTTAGAACCAGGATGCCTGGCTAAAGAATTCAAGCTCTTAAACGCCACAGAATATTAGTTCACTGGATATGAAGTGAAAGTTGTATGTATAGGCTACTAGAAACGGAAGACCACAATGTGTTACTCTATAATGAACATTTAAGAGCTAGACTTATACTTTGTTCAGACAGATCAACACACTCTAGCAGGGAGTAACAGAACAAACTAAATTTTTCTTTACCTCTAGATGATAAGCTTCTTTGAGAGATTCTACTTCTGCTGACAATTTCTTGATTTCTGTTTGCATTCTTGCTTCTAACTGAGCTTCACGTACTTGAGAAGCCCCCAATTCTTCAGCTAAATGTTTTCCATGAGTTTCCTTACAAATGACATATTAAGTAAAGGTTACACTACTTGTTTATTTGGTTATTATAGCTAAATATTTCAGCACATTTATGGAAGTACTTTATTTTTTAAATAGGTATAGACTTTTTTTTAGCTCTTTATTGGATTATAATTGCTTTACACTGCTGTGCCAGTTTCTGCTATACAACAAAGTGAATCAGCTGTATTTATATATATATCCCCATATCTCCTCCCTCCCAAGCCTCCTTTCCCATCGTCCCTATCCCACCCCGCTAAGTCATCACCAATCATCGAGTTGATCTCTCTATGGAAGTACTTTAATCTTTTATAATATTATATACTCATACACAAAGTTACCTTATTAAATGTACACTTTAAAAAATGTATTAATCTAGATTTTAATCTAGATATTTAAGAGAGTACTAATGGGAAAGTATCAGTAATATTGTTTGTTATCATAATAGAAGTTCACTAACCAATGCTTTTCGTAAAATAAACTAATAACCACAGGAAACTGAACTTTGGCAGATAATAGTCTACTCTTAGGTATGGCTATGTATTTTTGCTCACCAGATGTGCTGTTTGCTTATCTATAGTCAGTTGTGTGTTTACTGAAACTTATTTATGCTAGTTGTGTTTATGACAATTATGTAATTTTATTATGTTATGAACACTGATGAAATATACATGCAAAAGGAATGTATTTATATGAAAACTAAGTTATATGCTTTGAGACAATTCAAAGAGTGAGTCACAAATATTTGCTACCCAATTAGAAGCAGTCAAGATAGTTGTAAAATACGGTAGGAAATCCCATAAAAAATATGAGATGCTATCCTCTGACTGATTTACAAATGTCTTTTAATTCTTTTTCCATTTTAAGAAACCAAAATTGGAAACTATAGATGATTGAATATGAGTATGGTTTATGTAAGAAAGACCAGGTGGAACTGTAATCAAGGGACTATACTCAAACACAAAGAACCAAAATTTGGTCCCACATTAAAAGTTTAACACATGAATGTAAACTCAAGAGTTCTGGGTTAAAATATAATATTTAAACTGTCATTTTTAATAATTCCCCACTTTTACTTATTTGATTAATTGAACTTAGTTTATCAGATAAAATCAATTATACCACATTTAGATACTATTATTGATAACGACAGAAATGAGATAAAAGTAGATAGCTTTCCCTTTTCCTAGCAGACTCCCATGTGTCCCCCAACATACTCTAATAAAAATTCCCTATATATCTTTTATTAGTCTACCCATCCAGAAATGTGAATAAAAATATCATTAGGTTAACCAAAACTAAATGTAAAAACTTTCACTCAATTCCCATACTGAATTAGAAATCATAATAGAAGGCAGAAAAATCACAAGTACTTTTCTAGAATACCAATAAATATATTTTTCTCAAAGTCTAAGTAATTAACCCAAGTGTATCAATCTAAATATTTTTAAGCCAAGTTGTTAACTTTATACCTAAAAGGGGAAATACAATTTCTATTAGTGCTCTTGCTATTTAAAAGTACTTTTCCTCCCCAATGGTTCTGGACTGCAGGTTTTTAACAGTTATAAATTTAGATGGTCAGTTTTCATTTATGAATGGTTACAAATGTAAAAATTTTTACTTAAAAAAGATTTATTAGATTTTTTCAAATGATAGCTCAAATTTACTTGAAAGTCTGAAAGTGCTTTATAATTCATTTTATTGAAAACTAATTAGTTTGACTAAACTCAGTTCTGAGAGACTCCCTAGTTACACTACAAAGCTATGCTAAATATAACAGTTTTTTTTTTTTTTTAATTTGGATAAAAGAAGATAAAATTTACCACCTTAACCATTTTTAAGTGTAAAATTTGGTGGCATTTAAATACATTCACATTGTTGTGGAACACCATATACTTTTGTAAGAACTATATTCTATAGTCAAAAAAAGTGAATGTTAAAAACTTTAAGATTTTCAGTAAGTTAAAATTAGAACAGGGATTACTTTCTCTTTAGAAAGTTGCTTTACTTTCTCCAGTTCACTTGAGAGCCTTTCTATTTCTCTCTGTGCTTGGACTTGTTGACGACGAGCCTCTACCAATTCTGTATGAGAGTTCTGCATCTGCTCCCGAGTTAGCCTCAGTTCTTGCTCCAAATCTACGGCCTCCTTGTATTGAGTTGCAATGTACTGTTCCTGCTCTTTCATAACCTGAAATGCACAAGATATTTGTAGGTTTCAAAATAAAATGATACAGATAACCTACTTCTTACTCTGATTTTGCTTTTAATAAATGACTTACCCCCCCCAACTAAACCTCTATATAATTTAACATATGATGAATATCATCCACTGTAAAACTGATATTCTTAAAATGTCTTTTTTCTTTTTTAATGATGAGAAAATGACAAAAGCACTCTAATAAATCTGGGACTCACTGGTGTATTTTACACGACTTCAATATGCAAACTGCATAAACCTTCAACATGATGAGGCAAGATAACAGAATACATAATAATATAAAGAGAAGAGAGAAGTTAATATTTGATTATCCATGTCAAAGATGGAGAATATACTGGCATGAATAATCAAACCCTACCATTAATCCACATAACTGGGTTAACGATGATCTTATTCTTTGCAAAAGTGAAGTCTGTTACTGGGACTGCTACTCCCTCTGAAATACTTTCACATTCCTCAGTTAAATCCCTAGTAAAGTATTATTTCTTAGAGAAAAAAAAATCAGTAAAAAGTAAATTAGTTCTACATCATCTCAGTGAAGCAGATTAGATGACAGGTAATGACACTTGACTTTAGGGCTGATAAGAAGCAAACCAGTACAAATCACTAGGACCCTGATGTCTAGAATGGGGGTCTAAGGTCCAACTGTATTGTATATCAGTATAAATCTCATGAAAATATTTTTAGCCAGCCTTTGTTAAGGAACACGAAATGACTGAGACAATTATGTTTCTTTCTTTTTTTTTCCCCTCACTGGCGCCCAAATTTGCTCTCAGAGACCTTGCCTAACTTATGTATTGATATATAATTCAACAAATATTTACTTATGCTTACTATGTGATATGTACTATTCTAGGTGTTGAGGATAAAGGAGGGAACAGAGGAGACAAAGTGGGTACCCTTGTGGAGTTTATATTCAACTGGAGGAGACAGAAAATCAGTTAATCAAACACAATAAAGAGCTACATATTAAGTTTTAAAGTTGAGTATAGTATTTAAAAACAAGAAAAAGTTACATCCACTAGAGCTCTTAGAAGCAAATTTACTGTTTAAAAAGGCAAGTGGGTGGAATGAGTTCAGTAGTCAACACACATGCAAACTGATTATATGAAGTCATCAAACTTTATCTGGCAACTCAATGTACTTGGCCTCAATAATATACAACTATCTGTTAATTCATTCTCTGGACAGAGTTCCTCAAGGACAAAGGAGTGCACCCTATTAATATCTGATCTTCAGTTCTATTAATAGCAGGTTCTCAATTAAAATATACATATATTTATTGACCAAGTGAGCATATATCATGGATCTACTTTGTGAGAGCTATTATACCAATACCTAAAAGGAATATATAGACAAATAAGATGATAACCTCACCTATAATTAGAACATCAGAATAAAGTAATTTAATAAGATAAGGAAAATAACAGGTATCCGGCACAAATAATTAGCCTAAAAATACTTATGGCACAGTTTCTGTGCATACTAAATACCAATCACATACTAAAAGCAATTAGTTTAAAACATAAAGATTTATATCAACCTTGTTCCTTAGGAGGAAAATAATTTGCTTACACTTTCCATTTCTTTCATATTTTGTTGTGTCCGTTCAGATTCTTTTTTCAGTTGACTTATCTCCTGTTCATTTTGTAATGTTATAAACTCTTTTTCTCGAAGCTGTTCTTTGGCATTTTGCAATTTTTCATTCAAACTTTCTACCTGAGTTTTAAACAGAGCAATGCTAATGTAACCAAAGAAAAATAATTCTTTAATCATAACTGCAATCCAAGTGGGTCAAGCTTTAAACATATATACCCAAAATAGCAAAATTTAAAAATGTGCTTTTCTTAAGACAATCATAACTTTGACATAAACATCAGAATTTTTGTGCCTAATAAGATGCTTACATGTATACCTAAAATATACTAAAAGAGATGAAAGTATCAAACACATTTGTATAAGAAAGAAAAATAAGGGTATGTTAAAACAATACACATTACATGGCCTTCAAAATAATTTTATAGGTAATACCTGCATGAGGTGAAAAATACAATTAGTGAAAACGAACTCCCCTTCTTACTATGTTCCTTCCTTAGAAGCAACCACAGTTAACAGAATTACCTGCAAATCCTTCCAGAGATATTTTATACATATTCATACATGAACACATTATAATAAATATGTGATCACATTGAGACACAAAAAAACTATATTCAAAATAACATTAAAAGGGTAAGCACCAGAAGCTAGGGAGTGGAAGAAAAGGAGAAATGTTGGTCTAAGGGCACAAAGGTTCAGTTATACAGGATGAATAAATTCTGGAGATACAATGTATGGCAGAACGAACGACTGCAGTTAGTAATACTATGTAGTATACTTCATAAGTGTTCTCATTGAAAAAAAAAGTAACTATATGAGGTTGCAGACATGTTAATTAACTTAATCGTGGTAATTATTGCATAATGTATATTTTCATTAAAACATCACAGGGACTTCCCTGGTGGTCCAGTGGTTAAGATACTGCCTTCCAATGCAGGGGATGCGGGTTCAATCCCTGGTTGGGGAACTAAGATCCCACATGCTGTGATGCAACTAAATATAAATAAAGTAAAAATAAAATAAAAAATTTTTAAAGCAGCATTTTTATTATATGTATTCTATTACAAAGCCATATTATGTGAATAACAGATGCTTACAGTTAAGGAATTTTTTCTTAAACAATCTAAGACATGTAATTTTTAATAATTTACCTGTTTGTTGCTTTCTTTAAGTTCCAGTTCTGATTTTTCCAGAGTACCCTCTAATTTAATTATTTTCTGTTCCATTTCTCCCCTGTGCTCACGAATAGTCATATCCAAATATGTAACCTAAATACAAAAGCAACATTAAGTTACCATTCAATTTTGTTCTAACATGGAAAATTGTGTGCTTGGAATGTGATTTAGAATTGTTTATAGTGAGTATAACAAGAATAAATGCATCTCAAATAAATTATTAAAAAGAATGAGAAAAAGAATCACTGCTTAATAATACTGGATCTTGAGCCCAATATATGATTATGTTCACATAAGTGACAAAATGATTCAAACTTCATTTTATGCTTGATAAAAGCTGCTAAATACAATGTGACATGAGAGGAACATCTATAGCATTGAATGCATACATTAAAAATGAAAAAGGCCTAAAAACAATCATCTAAGCTTCCACCTTGGGAAACTAGAAAAGGAAGAGCAAATTAAATCCAAACTAAGCAGAAGAAAAAAACAATAAAAATTAGAGCAGAATTCAATGAAATCGAAATTGGGAAATCAATAGAGAAAACCAACAAAGCCAAAAGCTGGTTCTTCAAAAAGGTCAATAATATCAATAAGCCTCTAGCCAGACTAACAAAAAAAAAAAAGGATATAAATTGCTAATATGAGAAATGAAATAGGAGATATTACTACAAATCTCAAGGACATTAAAAGGATAATAGAGAAATATTATGAACAACTCTCTGTCCATGAATTTAATAAAATCAGATGAAATAGACCAGTTACTTGAAAGGCACAATCTGCCAAAACTCACACAATAAGAAATAGACAATCTAAATAAGCCTATATCTATTATAAAGAAATTGAATCAATGATTAATAACTTTCCAAAACAGAAAGCACCAGGCTCACACGGGTTCATTGGTGAATTCTACCAAACATTTAAGGAAGAAATTATACCAATTCTCTACACTCTTGCTTAGAAGCTAGAAGCAGAGGAAATACTAACTCATTCTCCGAGGCCAGCATTACTCTAATACCAAAATCAGACAGAGACATTATAAAGAAAGAAAACTACAAAATAATATCTTTCATGAACACAGATGTAAAAATTCTCAACAAGATATACTGAATCATACCCAACAATGTATAAAAGAACTACACACCACAACAAGTAGGATTTTTTCTAGGCATGAAAGGCTTTTTCAACATTTGAAAGTTAATTAATGTAACTGATCACATCAATACACTAAAGGAAAAAAAATCACATGATCATATTAAAAACAGAAAAACCACTTGACAAGATCCAACATCAATTCATGATAAAAACTCTTGGTAAACTAGGAATACAGAGCAACTTCCTCATCTTGATAAAGAATATTTAAAAAAACCAACAGCTAACATCATACTTAACAGTGAGAAACTTAAGTTTTCCCGTTAAGATCAGATATAAGGCAAAGATATTCCATCTCACCACTTCTTTTCAACATTGTACAGGATGTCCTAGCTAATGCAGTAAGGCAAGAAAAGGAAATAAAAGGTATACACATTTGGAAGGAAGACATAAAACTGTCTTTGTTTGCAGATGACATAATGATCTAGGCAGAAAATCCAAAGGATGTGACAAAAAAATTCCTGAAATTAATAAGTGATTATAGCAGGGTTGCAGGATACAAGGTTAATACACAAAAATCAACTGCTTTCCTATGTAACCAGCAATGAAAAAGAGAAATTTGAAGTTAAAAACAAAATTATCATTTACATTAGCATTCCCCAAAATGAAATAGTCATAAATTTAACAAAATATATACAAGATCTATATATGGAAAACTATAAAAGTCCAATAAAAGAAATCAAAGAATTATATAAATGGAGAGAGAGTTCTTGTTCATGGATAGGAAGACTTAATATTGTCAAGATGTCAGTTCTTCTCAACTTGATATATAAATTCAAGGCAATCCCAATCAAAATCCAGGCAAGTTATTTTGTGGATATCAACAAACTAGTTCTAAAGTTTATAGGGAGAGGCAAAAGACCCAGAATAACCAACATAATTTTGAAAGAGAAGAACTAAGTTGGAAAACTGACATCACCCAACTTCAAGACTTACTTCAAGATAGTGTGGTACTGATGAAAGAATAGATGAATGGATCAATGGAACAGGAGAGAGAGACCAGAAACAAACCCATGTAAATACAGTCAACTGATCTTTGACAAAGGAGCAAAGGCAATACAGGATGTCCTTCAATAGGTGAATGAATAAATAAATCATAATATATCCAGGCAATGAAATATTATTCCATGCTAAAAAGAAATAGCTTTGAAAAGACATGAAGGAAACTTAAGTGCATATTACTAAGTTACAGAAGCCAATCTGAAAAGGCTGTAATACAATATGATTCCAACTGTATGACATTCTGGAAAAGGCAAAACTATAGAGACAACAAAAAGAGTGGTTGCCAGGGCTGGGAGAAGAGGGAGAGGGATAAATAGATGGGGCACAGAGGATTTTTAGGGCAGTGAAAATATTCTGAATGATACCATAATGATGGATACCTGTCCAAACTCATAGAATGTATAACACAAAAGTGAACTGTAATGTAAACTATGGACTTTGGGTGATTATGAAGTGTCAATGTATCAATAGGTTCACCAGCTTTAACAAATGTACCATTCTGGGGGAAAATGATAATGGGGAAGGCTGTGCATCTGTGGGGGCCAGGGGTATGTGGGAAATCTCTGTACCTGCTGCTCAATTTTGCTGTGAACCTAAAGCTGCTCTAAAAAATAAAGTCTTTTTAAAAAAGATGCTGTTAAATAATGCCTTCTGAATGTTTTGTTCCTCCAATAAATACTAGCTGAGCAAGTAACTCCTTTAATCCTCTTTTCTTCTGATATGCAATATTGTAAGAGATCAAAAGGTTCAGATACTAAGCTAACCTTCATTCCCCAAAATCCACCTGCTGTAAAAATTGCACGATAAAGAGGTGACACAGTTCTAATTTTAAAAATATTTATGTACACAGAAAAAAGAAACAGGTATAAAAATGTCTATTTTACCAAAAAGGAAGGGACCTTTGAAACCTTGTATGATTGTATTTTAACAGAAAATTTCATTAAAATATAGTTAAGAAAACTAACTTGAGCTGCTCTTTGCTTTAGCTCCCAATTTCTCTCCTTAAGTGCCTGATCCATTTCAAGGAGTTCTTGCTTTTTGTCTTCAATCTCCATCTTGCATTCCCTGCAATTTATCAAAGTGAAAAAGATCTAAGCAAATAAGCAGGAATATTATAGCTTTAAAAAATTAAATCAATTGGGTTATCTTTCCTGTAAGTTAAAATTGATAGGGTATACTGAATTATTTCAGATGAGAGAGCTCAAATTAAAGGAATAATGTATAAAGAAAATGACTGATATCAACACAACTACTTTTAATACAGTGTTCTAAGGGGCCTTAAAAGCACTCCCAGGGAATAAGACTGAATCAGTATAAGAATTTTAAAAATATATCTATTTCATCTATAGATGAAAGGAGTGTTTGAGAGTCCTTTTTATATAACAGCTGTGAGTTCATCATAACTGAAAGGCATTTGTCTCATGGTTGATGCCTCTGAGATCCACAGCTCAGTAGACAACCACTGTATTTCTTATTGGAATTTAACTCAAAATGACACTTTATATTTAGCAAAGTATTGAAGTCTAATATAGAAATATTTTAAGTGTATTTTGAAATAAATTCTAGCCCTCTTAAAACACTAACCAATGAATAATTTTATATTATAACAATGCTTAAAATGACACAATTTTAATATTTATACCACTCTGAAGCTTGTGATCAGAGAATTTTAATTATAAACTCTTAAATTCTGACATGACAAAGGATGAAAATGTTGTTGACCTTGAATCTTCATATGATTTTCCAGTCTTAAATATGAAACAATATAAAAAAGGTACTGACTTTAAAAAGCAGATTCTGAACTTCTTTAATGAATTGTTTACTGTTCTCCTAAAAGCCTGAAGAGTTAATACAAGGCTAAACTAATATTCTAAAACTAATAAGAAATGAATTCTAAAGATAACTCTAACTGCTGTCTATACAAGTAGCTGTGCATCCAAAATTCAGCTACTAGCTAGAATTTTAAGATTTTGTTTTTACTTCTTTTATTCATTCATTCCCTTAATCATTCAGCAAGTATTTACTTGATGTTTTCTATATGTCAAGGTTCTATGTACTGTGGATTTAATAGTCAACAGGATAGGTGTCCTGCATCACATGGAGCTTACATTCTACTAGGTCCAGGAGAGATGGACTATACAATAATAAACAACTCAATATGAAAAATATAAAGTGCTATGTTAGAGCATTAAATACAGTAATGTGATTGTGACTGGGAGGCTACGTTAGAATAGGTGGTCAGGGAAGGGCCCTTTGAGGTAATGTGAAGTGTATGAAGAAGCTGGCCATACAACCATTGTTTCAGGCCAAAGAAACAGCTATGGCAAAAGTCCTAAGGTGGGAAAAAACTTGGTAAGCTTTACGTACAATAAAAAGGCCAGGAGCAAGGAGAACAATATGAAATGAGGCCAGAGAAGTAGGCAGGAACCTTGTTATGCAGGGCTTTGTATTCCAGGAAAAGGAGCTTGGATTTTTTTTCGATTGTGGTAAAATACATGTAACATAAGATTTACCATTTTAACCACTTTAAAGTGTACAATGCAGTTACACTAAGTACATTCACAATGTTATGTAACCGTTACCACTACCTACTTCCAGTACTTTTTCATCAGTCTGAATGGAAACCCCATACCATTAACAGTTTTTTTTTCTATTTTCCCTTCCCCCAGTCCCTGGCAACAATTAATCCACTTTCTATCTCTATGGATTTGCAAATTCTGGATATTTCTTATAAGGGAATTATGCAACATGTATGTGGTTTCTTTCACTCAGCATAATATTTTCAAGGTGCATCCATGCTGTAGCATGTATCAGTACTCTATGCCTTGTCATGGCTGATTAATATTCCTTGTATGGATGTACCACACTGTGTTTATCCATCCACAACTATCACTGTCCATTTGGGTTGTTTCCACTTAGTGGCTACTGGGAATAGAGGTGCTATGAACATCTGTGCACAATTTTTGTTTGAACACCTGTTTTCAATTCTTTTTGGTACTTACTTAGGAGTGGAATTAGTGAGTTATACAGTTAATGTATGTTTAACTTAGTGAGGAACTGCTACACTGTTTTCCACAGAGGCTGTAACAATTTTAGTTTCCCATTTGTTACTTTCCTTTTGGGTTTTTTGGTTTGTTTGTTTGTTTTCATTATGGCCACCTTAGTGGGTTTGAAGTGGTATCTCATTGTGGTTTTGGTTTACATTTCCCAAGGAGCTTAGTTATTATTCTGAATCTTTTGGGAAACCATTAGAAAGCTTAAGCAGGGAAGCAATATGATCTGATGATGGCTTGTGTGAAGGCAGTGGTAGAAAAAACAAGAAATCAAGATTTCAGAATATGCTTTGGAATAAAGTTGACATGACTTGCTAATAGACTGGATGAAAAAAAGGGAGGGAAAGAGATAAAAACAATCATATATTTCTGGTTTAAGCAACTGCATAACAATGAGATGGAGGAAGGGCAGGGTTATGAGTAAAAAAAATGAATTATTTTAGCCAAGTTTAAGATGCCTCTTTAAAATACTTAAGTGAAGATAACAAGTAAGTCATTAGATAGGGTTTGACAACAGTATTTGAAGCTACATGAAATTTACTAAGAATGAGTTTGTGGGCAACAAAGAGAAGAGGTCCTGCACTGAATCACAGCATACAACATCTAAGTTTCTGGGTCACCTTACTGCTCTCTATCCTGTTCTTTCATTACACATTTCACATCTTGGTCTGTTTTCCTTTTCAGAATCTATTTCCCACACTTTGGCTCTGCTCTAGCTCTCCACCCATACTTACCACATATGTGTACTGGAACAGCATTTTATGCTATGGCCGCTAATCTAAGAGCCCAGATTTTAGGGTTGGACAGACTTGTGTTTCACTCCCCTGTCTGGACGCTACTATCTGAGCATTTTACTTAATTTTCTCAAGCCTCAGTTTTTCTCAAGTGTAAAAAGGTGATAATATGCAACTCAAAGGTTTGTTGTAAAGAAATGACTGAGATCGTATATGAAGTCTCTGGCTTAGTCCTGGCATAAAATAAGGGCTTAACACAAAGAACAATATTGTTATTGTCAGTATTATTTTGCTATTAACCACTGCTGTATGATGGTCCAATTATTTTTTACCACTATGGGATACAGGAGAGGGCTAATGTAAAATAGTCCAAAGACAAAGGATGGAAGTATTAGCCAACAGCAACACCTGAATTAGTAAGATGGAGCATGGCATGAACTGCCTAAGATGAGCCACAGTGAGCTAAAGGCAGTTGAGAAGTTTAGACATCTAGAATTCAACAACAAACTCTATAGTATGACCCAAGGACTAAGGGTAATAAAGTGAAATATTTGTAATTGTGATATAATTTCTCAGTATTTAACTCACCTAAGTTCAGCTGTGAGATCCTTTATAGTAGTGTATTTTTCCTCTAACGATAATTGAGCTTTCTGTAGAACATCTCTCAATTCCTGGAGTTGTCTTAAAGTACTCTTTAATTCTCCATGAGCATTTTGTAGTTCAGTCTCTAATGTTTCCTGTTTCTGCAAGGCTTCTGTTAGCTCAGTTTCAGTGTGGTGCTGTAACTTTTCTAACTCCTTCACTGTTAAAAGTAGAGAATAATTTTAGAATTATAAACTAATTGTTATTCAGAACTTCGTAAATAATTAAGAATATCCAATTTGATTCATCTATAAGAGGCAAAATACCACTGATTGTCCCTCCCCTCTCATCTCAAATTCTTACTGTAGTCCATTTCTTTAAATATACAAATGCAGGCAGCTAAGCTGAGCTAACCCGTTGCTTACCAACATTTGTCTTCTTATCTAGTTCTGTCTTTGTCTGTTCTAATATCATGTCTAACTGAGAGAGATGCATTGCTTTATTTTCTCCATCTCGTTTTAGGTGCATTATTTCTTTTTCCATTTTAGACAGTTCTTCTTTGTACTGATCCATTTCGAGTTTTACTTGCCTAATTGAAAACAAAAAATAAAACAAATAATAAATAATAATTTGGAAACTTTAAAATCAACTGACTTTTCTCCGACCGAACAAAGTCTACAAGTTATATAAGGACAAATATCAGCAAAATGTCTAGTCAGAATCTTAAACCACCTATTATTAAAAATGCTCCAACTAATAGATTGTAATTCTGTACCAACTACATACCACTAAATACAACTATATGATGCGCTTACCTAGGTACACTGCCTGACATACAAAAGGTGCCCAATGAATTTGTTTTCTTTCTATTTGGAGATATTTTAATTTTAAAACAGATCCAAGGAGATATACAACAGATATATTTTAACTCTAATACCTTTTGGGAGAGAAAAAGTTTTACAAATTACAGTTTCAGAAGTGAAAGAAGCAATAGTTGGAACAGAGAAAAACCCTGCTTCATGAAGAGAAGATCTTGGAACTAGGATATATATATCTTATGAAGTTTATTCATCTAGTTCATAAGCTTCCTAGTAGTAACTAAAATTTATTTTTCCCACTGAATGTGCCTATTAGCTATAATTAAGAAGAGTTTTTGTCTAGAAGTCTAAGGTGGGAGTAAGAAAAGAAAGAAGCAATTATTTCAATTTTCTTAGTGAAACAAAAGCAAGATCATCAGTGAGAGCAAGGATTGGGGAGGGGTTGTTAGTTTTGAAAGAAAAGGCAAAGGTATAAAAGAGTCTCTACAAGAGTAAGTAATATTGTGATTGCCAGACAGCATTAAGTAAATGCTTAAGGTTTTGAAGCTATGGATTTAAAGTAAGATTGGTCGGTATGGTTATATTTTTCTCCAGCCTCTGTAAAGATGAAAACATGAATTAGTCTGAGTTGGATTTTTAGTTCTGTGTACCACAAAGTAAGAGAGAAGTAAAGGAGCTGTGGGTATATGTAAATCAGTGATTTTAATAACTAGAATTTAAGCTAGGTAAAGAAGGGAGAAAGGGCATTAGGGAATGAGACTGATAGAACTGAAGTTAAATCAAAGAATTACTAAATTTGGGGTATTAAAGAGAATGAGGTAATAATATAGAGGTAAATGCATAGTATTCAGATTATGCTGAAATAATGGAGATATTGGGGATAATAAGATCTAGTGTAAATCATGTGAGTGAAGATCAGCTAAATAGATGTATATTGAAATCCCCAAGAATAAAGATAGGCGTAGTGTCGGAGAGAGCCTATGTTAAGTCAGGTGGCGTGTAGGTGTCAGCAACGAGGGATGATCTGATTTGATGACATGAAGTTCATGGCATAGGTTATACTACTCCACATCTCAACTCTGTGGTATAAGAACCATGGGGAAAAGTTTTTCCTTTATGGGGCTGCAGGGGAAGAAGCAATGTCCTCAGGGGAGAGTCACATTTGTTACAGCAAAAGAAAAGTAGAGATAGAGAATATAGATGTCTCTCAGGATGGACTGTGAATTCCAGAGGATAAAGTGAAAGTCTTTCAGAAGTTCGGATGGGGTGGAAAAGGGAAGAAAATACACAAGGAGATTTTGGGGACTTAGTAAGAGAGAGGAGGGTAAATCTAATGCCTGGAAATCTGATGCTTCTCATGGCACCTGGCACAAGCCAAGATAAAGTTATAATGTTGATTAGTCTTTGTGGAATTGAGGTACATACTGGTGGTGAGGCTGTGTTAGTGGATAAACAACTATCGATGGAAGAAAGAAGGTCTGAAGAACTGTTCTTAGTCTTAAACATAGGATATCTTCTTGACTCCACTGAGAGAGTTGAGGACATCTGGGGAAGCAAGTTGCTACTCAAAGCACAAAGGCCTTATCTTTATTCCTGTCAGAAGGGAAAGGGAGTCTGAGGATGTTGTGGTTTAAGTTCGAATGCATGTTAACCCTTATTCCTGTTGGTAGAATGTGGGCTAATTGAGTTTATTTTTATGTCAACTCTTGTCGACAAACTATAGGAGGTCTGGAGAAGTTAGGTATAGTTTTCAGCTCAATAGTTCTCTTTCTTGACCTATTAACTACCGATGTCTTAGCCCGGCCCAGCCACATTAAATCAGGATCTTCAGAGGTGGGACTGAGGGATCAATACTCTTTAAAGCTCCTTGGGTGCTTTTAATGTTCAGTCAATGGTTTGGTTTTTGTTTTGTTTTTTTTAAAGATTTATTTTATTATTTATTTATTCATTTATGGCTGCACTAGGTCTTCGTTGCTGCGGGTGGGCTTCCTCTAGTTGCGGCAAGCGGGGGCTACTCTTCATTGCGGTGCACGGGTTTCTCGTTATGGTGGCTTCTCTTCTGGTGGAGCACGGGCTCTAGGCATCTGGATTCAGTAGTTGTGGCGCATGGGCTCAGTAGTTGTGGCTCTCAGGCTCCAGAGCTCAGGCTCAGTAGCTGTGGCACATGCACTTAGCTGCTCCACGGCATGTGGGATCTTTCCAGCCCAGGGATCAAACCCGTGTCCCTTGCATTAGCAGGTGGATTCTTAACAACTGCGGCACCAGTGAAGCCCCTCAGTCAATACTGAGACCACTGTTTTCTTCTATTAAGTTACTCCCTGCCATGAACAATTAGAACTCATAAAAGTTCCTCTATTATGAGTACATCTTTGTCTGCCATTTTTATTATTACTCACAATTCAATTTAATAAAACAGTTGCTGAGTGCCTATGACGTACAGGAACAACGCTGATTGTTATGGGAGGACCCTTAAAATAAACCATATATTATCTTGGCCTTAAGGAACTTACAATATAGTAGGAGGGTACAGGATATTAGACTATAATACAAAAAGGCATAATGAGGGATATGATAGAGGTGCAAACAGTGCTATAGGAACACAGACCATGGAGAAATTAATTCCTCAAGCAAATGCTTCACTGAACATTATTTGATATTGAAACTCAAATACGACTGATATTAAAGCAGGAAGATAAATAAAAACTAACATATTCATTTTACCTGGCAGTACCAGTAAGCTCAATAACTCTTTGCCTTTTTAAATCTGCTTCATATGTGGCCGCTTCACATTTTTCCTCCATTTTTCTCAACTTTTCAGCTGAACTTTCCCTTTGTTTCTGAAGTTCTTGTTCCAGTTTTGATACCTTGTAAAGCAATTTTCAGTAAGTATTTTAAATTCAAACACAGCTGAACATTCTTCGGAAGAAAAATATTTATATATATTTGTAGCCTAGCTTATCATTCAGTTTCAAGAGGTTATTACAAAAATCAAAGTATAGACGAAACGACATTTTGAAAATATGAAAACAAAACAATTTTTAATAAGAAAGATATTTCATTCATACACATATTTACAGGCGTGACTACATCATGACACTAAAATAGGACTTAAAAGAATTGTACAGAATAATGGTAAATGTTCCTGTTTTCATCATCCTCATCTGAAGTGTTCTTTCTTCTTTTGTCAAACTATGTTCCTTTCCTTCTTCACAAATTGGCTCATACAGTGAAGGATTCCTGGATTCCCATCTGCCCTCAAACACTACAACTTGCATTTGCTCCTATTCATTCCTCCTCCTGTTTTACTACATTGAAGGAGTTATTCTTTCTCCTAAATAAGTCAAACTGCTTCATAGGTGTTCCGGATTCAATTCTTATCCACTTTGTAAGGAATCTCATACTACTGACTACCTCTACTCTCTGCTGTATCATTAATCTCTCTTTCTTCTGGTTTCTTTACATTAGCATTTAAAGATGTTCAAGACCTTCCCATCATAAAAAACTTTCCTCTATACATCTACCTCCCTCCAATTACTATCATTTCTTTCCTCCTCTTTATAGCCCAACTTCTCAGATTTTTTTCTATGCTTGTTGCATCATTTTTTCTCACTTCTCATTCATTACTTAACCCATAGCAATCTGGCCACGCTATAGACGTTACACTGTGTCACGAATGGGTTCCATGCAGCTAATTCCAATGGACATTTCTCAACCCTCAATTTACTTGGCAGTGACTGTAGAAGCCCATGACACAATTATCATCCCTTACGTCATGAAATACTTCCTTTGGCTTCCATGTATTGCATCCCTTAGAGCTCTGTCGAAGTTAATCATCTCACCCATCATTCTATACTCTTTCCCTTTATATTTTCAATGAACATAACTTTGAGTGATCTCAAAGTTAATATCTGCCTAATGACTTTAATATACTCCCTGCTCTTCTAAAACCTCTCACTGAAGTACAGATTATAAGTCATTAATATCCACAGCCCCAACTCAAGTTCCAAGTATAAAATTAAAATTGTACCCAAGTAAAAAGGGAAGGGAACCATGGAAAATCTACCCACTCTGTGACTGATCAAATGGCATGCTCATAAGCAGAAAGAATCTAAAGATAAGTAATAATCTGAATAAATCCAACATGGAACCTGTGCATAGTGGAACATGAATAAAAAGTAGAAAAAGTATATACTGGAAAATTTATTCCAAATTCTGAAGGAATTTTTAGATAAAGTTTCTTTAGGTCCTCAAAGAAATTAGAGAAGACATAAAAACCTCTTAAAGCAAAGATCAAAAAGAAATAAAATCACCAAATGAAAAATACAAATGAATTGATCGACATAAGGGAAAAAAAAAACTCAGAAGAAAACCATAAGACCATTATAGAAATGAAAACAATTTCAGAAAGAACAAGAACTATAATCAATCCTACAAAAACCAGAGTCAATGACAAGGGATTTAGTAAGTGGGAATCAAATACAGATGAGATGAAGAAATGCTTCAGGATGAAGCTGTACGTCAGGCAAAACAAACAGTACGTCTAGACTTAAACAAAAGGGATGGAGAGCCACAGGAAAGATAGCTCTAAAAAAGAAAATACAGAATACATGTCTGGTATGTTTGAACGTACAGAGAGGAGATTCTTTAGCTCCACTGGAGAAGCTGAGATTGAATTTACAATACACAGATTAAAAAGTCATAAATGACAAAAAGGTGAGGTGTAGTGAGGTTTCTGGGAACTATCATTTTCTAATTTATACTTTTCTATAAAGTTTGATGTGAGAAAAACAAAAGAAAAAGTGTGAAATATCTGTCAGAATAATTCAGATGAATTTGGCTATGAATGAAAGAGAAAAGATTAGATTCTAGTATACAATTTCCTAGGACTCTTTCTTTGGAGTAAAAACATTTTTCAAAATGAGTAGTTTCCTTTGAGATTTTTCTTTTAGACCATTGCTTGGCATTTCTTTAGGGATTATCACACATCTCCTGATCCAAAAAGAAGAAATTGAAAGCTATAATGATTCAGATAGGTATTATATTCAGATCCCCAAAGAAGAAATTGAATAAAGTAGACTAAATTATAAGTAAGTTGTATGGGGTGACAAAAATGTACCCATGGTATTACATGGTCACATTACACAGGAATAAAACTTTATCCATTTTACAATGTTAATTTAGAATATTTCTTACAATATGGTATCTTTGAGATTAAACAGCAATTTATATAACTAGCAAAAAACCACTATTATCAATTGAAAAAATTTCTATTTCATAAAACCATTCTGACCAATAATATATACCTGCTTTTCAAGTTTGGTTTGAATGTCTTCTAGCTCTCCATTTCTAATTGTCTCTTGTTGTAACATTTGCTGCTGTTGTTGAAGAGTATGCTGCAGAATAACATTTTGCTCGGTAGTCTCTTGAAGACTGTGATTTTTAATCTTCAGCTCTTTCTGTAAACAATATACCTAACAAATATAAACACTTCTCATTATAAAGACATATTTCAAACAAAAAACAATAAAATGTCCATGCTGTCTACCTTATTAGATAATTACACTCACTTGTCATGTGGGACAATTGTATTCATTGCTATAATTTATTATGTGTAAGGGCAGGGCTCATTTTTCTGATGGGGAGATATGTTAGAAGGGCTTGTTAATAGGGTTGGTTCTTGGCTGATGTCTGGGAATGTGGCTTTTGAAGCAGTCCTTAAGTGATGAGATTGTTTTTCCTGGCTAGAGCACCAAATCATGCTTTCCTTCTGGAAGTCTGGAATTCTGATACTTATGGCTGTTTTTATGTGACCAGTCCCCAATAAAAAACCTTGAACTTTGAGTCCTAAGTAGGCTTCCCTGGGCAGAAGCACTGGACATGTGTTGCCACATTTCACTGCTACAGAAAGAGCATATTCTGTGTGACTTCTCCCAGAACGAGAGAGAGAACATAAGAAGCCATGGATTTCTTCATGCTCCATCTGATCTATCTTTTTCCCTTATTGATAGTAAACTATAGCCATGAAAACACTGCACAAATGTTAGGTGCTATTTAGTATATTATCGTTGCTATCATTGCCACTGTTCGTAAAATAATATCCCAGCAAAGCACTCTTGAATATTCATGATCCAAAAACTTAAAGGAATAACAACACCAACTAAGGAAGTGCACTCATTCACTCCAAATATTTAGGACTTGAATATGCTGGTCTGCCAAATTGCTTTAAATGATACCTGTAGAGTTATCTGGGAGAACCTACTAAGAAGGAAAAAAAAAAAGCCCTTTGTCCAAGTAATCCAAATCCTAAAAAGTGCCAAAAGAAATCATTTAAAAATTATATAAATAATACAGCATAATTTAATGTATATTTTATAATATGTTACCTGTTCCCTAAAATAAAGGGAAAGTTTACTAAATGATGATATATAAATCTGATTTTAAAAGATGCAACCATTTAAAATCATAGTTTAGGGAGTTCCCTGGTGGCCTAGTGGCCAGGGTTCAATCCCTGGTCTGGGAACTGAGATCCTGCAAGCTGTGTGGCACAGACCAAAAATAAAGAAAAAAAAAAAATCATAATTTAAAGGACAGTTGCAAATGTAAAATTTTACAAAATAAAGTTAAAAAAAAAACCCTCCAACATTTCATTAATATGAAAAACACTCAGGTAAATAGAAAAGTGAAAAGTATTAGAGAGTATTAGTATTAGAGAGTGGATTGTGGATTATATGTAAATCTTCAAAAGATTTCTTATTGTTGCTTATGTAATAACTTTTTAAAATGAAGGAAAATAAACCTATCCCTTTAAAGCAAACAATCTTTCCAATAAACATCAATCCAGAAGAAAGAAATTTTAAACGCCTAAGAAACAGTGAAGATGAATCCTGACTTGGTTCTTTTTTCTAATTATCCAGCAGTGGAACATTTTACAGCATCATGAAAGGCTTAGGGGCCAAACAGTCTTCGCTTATGACAAGAAGCTCTTAAATTTCAAACTTCATTATATGATGACACTGTAAACTTGGAGAACCTTAGATATAACAGGCAACTATCCATTTCTAATGTTATTAATTCTTTTTAATGCTAATCTACTTTACTTAATGTTGTCTGTATGAAAATAATTTATTTAGTGTAAATATGTATCAGTAACATCTGTTTTGTTTTTCCTGCTAGCTCCTGAGAAAACTATAGATTACACCTCTGTAGTTTATTTTATATAGAACAAACTTGCCTGTAAGATAAGCTTATATACTATTATTTGCTTTACTGGAACATTCTGTCTTATACCTACTTTCCTATTCAAAGAAAAAAAAATGGACAAAGTATTAAAATAAGACAAAATAGTAGAAAAAAGGCCTAACCAAATCACTAAGAAAGTCATAACACATAAGAATAATTGAAAAATTTATTTCAGTAATCTAGCCACTAGCAAAATAGTTACAATTAAAAATACTGAAGTATCTAACAATTAGTTGTATCACAAATATTAACTCAAAAAACCTATATCTATCAAATTTATATTGGCATTTCACTCTATCCTTTAATTTTCACTTGACTTTAAAAGTAAATATAAGACAAATAGTTTTGACATTATATTCTGCACTAAGTTATCATATTCAGAGAATAAAGTTTACCTAAACAATTCATTATTTTATAATTAACGTCAAGAAGAAAGTAGAATTTACATTATAAAATCTACTCTACAATTAGCTTTATCTAGTATTAATGTATATCCAAAAACACTCTCATGGTTATTACTAAAATATAAAATATAACCCAGAAAAGTTACTGACATAATGCCAACTTCACAGAATTTAAGTCCATCAATTTGAATAAAGGTATTTATCAATGAAATTATTAATTCTGCTGAATAAATGCTTTATGCAGGAACTCTTTAGGCTTACTCACATCTATTTTGTGTTTATTTTCTTCCATCATGTTGACAATGTAATTCTGCATGAACATATACATTATTACTTTTTAAAGCATTTTAATACAAATTAAAATATTTTCAAAATAATTTGGGACCCCAAAGTCACTATTATTTTCATTATAAAAGAATTTATTTCAATATATGGAAAAGAATATTTGCCTGAGGCAAACACTCAGAGGAGTATTTATTAGCTGTGTGTGGTGGATTATTAACATGTAGTTTTTTCAACTAGCTTTCTATCAATAAGCTCTGGGACCATTTAATTATTCAGCTAGTATGTGATTTGGGAATATTCACTGATTTGGTAAAATATCTTTATAACATCACCTATTACTAACAGAATGGATGCATTATGAATCAAATCATATTTTCTAAAACTTAGCTACATATGATGAAAATCTCATAACTCTGCTGTTATACAATATTAATTCTATTAGCTAGCATTAGAAAAAGTTTCCTCCGTAAGATATTATAATTTGCTCTAAAGACAAATAAGTCAAAAGTAAATAAATGTATGGATTGGTACCTAAAAAAAAAAGGAAAAAAAGGTAAGTAGTAATTGGATTTTTCTCCACATTTCTTATCAACACACATGAAGAAGTGAGAGATGATCTTTTAAGTAAGTGAACGCACATGCAGTTGAGTTAATAATTAGGCAGCAATAAAAGGGCTGCAAATCTTTCTAATTTACTTACTTACTCTCTAGTATGGTTGTACAAACCTGACTACCACTTCTGATTTCTACTTTAATTCCAGACTAGGTTTATACTTCCCACTGTTGTGGAAAAGGTTCTAAGTTCATTTTGGGTAAATGCCTCTTGCATACACCCAAGTCTCTGATGCTATTTCTAAGAACACAAATTCTAAATCTCAACAAACTCTCTTATTATAAACACTGTCTAACTCCAGATTCCATCTCTGCCAAGTCCATTTATGTTGGAGGATAGTGAGGGCCTTAGAATTTAAATGCCTAAATAGGGATTTCCCTGGCAGTCCAGTGCTTAAGACTCTGAGCTCCCACTGCAGGGAGCATGGGTTTTATCCTTGGTCGGGGAACTAACATCCCGCATGCCACAGGGTGTGGCCGAAAAATAAATAAATAAAAATAAATAAATGCCTAAACAATGTTTTAAAGAAGATCACGGTGAAAAAAAAATGAGCACCTATTCTAAAAAGTCTAAGTATCTATAGTTTAGGTTGTTTAATTTTCATATATTGGAGTACAGAAATATACGCCCATCTATGAAAGATGCTATAAAAACCTTCACAAAGGGAAGTGGGAGGAAGACAGGACCATATAAAACACACACAAAAATTTTTTAACCTCTACAGTTATATAATTATGTGATGCATCTTTGATGAAAATTTGCTGACTATTTCAAAACATGAATTTAAGGTTCAAGTATATGTATTATAAATTCTAACAAAGAAATAAAGGAATCCTTCACTAAGATTATTCCTTTGAGCAAATATTTAGTGACTACCTATTATGTTGAAAGCAAAGTGGTTGACAATGAGTGCACAGAGACGAATAAGGAAAGTCTTGTATTAGGTATTCGAGAAATTCATCTTAAAGTTAAAAAAAAAAGAAAGTTGAATTTATAAACCTAATTTTCGATTATTCAGACAAACAGAGGGCGCAAAAACAAAATGGAAAAAATCTGAAGAATTTTATACCTTTAAATCTAAAACAATGTTCTAAGTGTTAATCATTTTACATTAGAATTATGCTGTGATCAACAATAATTTAATCTCCTGATTCCCTAAAAATAGATAAAAGAATCAGAATTTTAAGGTGTCATCTTTTGTTTTATATGTCATACAATGTTTGTTTCTTAAAGAATATAAAATTGGAGTTGCATTTTACTGGAAAGATTTTTTTCTACCAGGTATATAAAAATGTACTTTTAAAGTATCTTGAAAATAAACAATATCTCAAAAAGAAATCATTTGAAAAACACGCTATATTTAAAGGAAACGTGAATTTACCTCTTCAGATTTCTTCTTTAGCTGTTTTTCAAACTTTTCTTTATTTCCTTCTAATTGGTTCAAATGCAAAGCAAGTTCTTCCTTACAAATTTCCAATGCTGAATCTAGCTGTCTGACCTAAGCAGAGAAAAAGCAAAAAAGGAAAATCAACTAATATTGAGTGCTTATTATGTGTTCAATGTTTTACAGAGTCATCTCCTAATGTTACCTCACTGCTTCAACCAGTGAATATACAATCCAAATTAGGGTATAAAATGCTATTAAAGAAGAGATTTATTTAGAAAACTAATTATTACTGAAAACTAGGAAACCAAAGAGGAAACCAGAGCCCGGAGTCCTGAAGAATAAATGGACATGAACAAGTGAAGAAGGGCACTCTAGGAAGACGGAAGTACATTGAGAGACAAGGCACTGTGAAAAGGAATGGTAAAAGTTGGCAGGAGCTTAAGGTACCAAAACCATGAATTTGTATGAGATAGGTATTGGAGAGATGAGATTGGCAAGAGAGACTGGGGCTAACTGTCAAGAACCTGTAGGCCAGACACCCTAAAATATTTACCTAAAAAGGTAAGCAGTATTTAAATCTATTCCTTAAGTTCCCTTGATCAAGAAAAATAATAACGTGAGTACAAACTAGTGTATTGTGCTAAAAATGCTATGGTGTGAATACTCTTAACATGCTGAAGTCACTAAGAAAATGAATTGGGCGATTTGGAATGCCATATATACATTACTAATAAAAAAATATCAAATTGTACACTTTAAATATATGCAGTTTATTGTAGGTCAACTGTATCTCAATAAAAGCTCTTAAAGAAAAAAAATCAAAAAAAACAAAAAATTGTTTTTATCAGCTGGGGGGGGGGGAAGACTTCATTAAGAAGAAGGCTGCTTTTGCTTTGAATCAGTGAAAACATTTTCAGAGAGGCAGCAATGTAACTTGGTTCAAGTGTTCACAAAGCTGCAAATGCTTCACACTACCTCAACAGTAAAGAGCAAATGAGCAAAGAGCAACTCAAATTTAGTAAATTTTTTTCAGAATTTGGATACATGCTCTATATCCCATCTGTTAACTGGATTCATTCTTGTCTTGGTCTTTTCTTTTCCTTATTGTAATTCTGAGCTTCTTGGCAGTGTTTTTTGTTTTTGTTTTCTCAGTGCTAACAGCATTCTAATAAGTAGTCACCAAAGTGTGAAAAATTTCAATATAAGGAGAAAAAGAAAAATGTTCCCTCTTGCAAATACTATTCTACATCATGAAATTATCTTTGCAACTCTTATTTCTAAAGAAGAATCCTAAAAGACACACAGTTTTCAAAGCCTGTCCCTATAGCCTGTGAATATAACCATTAACAGTTAAAAAGTTTGTAATTTTGATTAACTTTGTTAATAAACTGTTGCCTTAATAATAATTTTTTTAGTGTAAACATAACTTTTATTTTATTTATTTTTTTATTAATAATAATTTTTAAAGTGTATTATGAAAGGTATAAATATTTACAAGTTTTCTTTCTTAAGCATTGGTACTTGTATCATCTTCCACACAAGAAAAAAAAAATCTATGACTGTCAGAATATCACATCTGATAAAAATTAACAACGTAAAAACTCATTCAGGCAAGATTCATCGCTAGATGTTAAAACCATTGGTTATCAGTTTGTTGAGGGACAGGACCTTGAACATGGCCTCAAAGATTCACCCCACATATTGCTTATTCATTATAAAGGAAAATTTATGCCCTTAAAATGGTGAGATTTGGCAGTAACCACCTCAAATGAGGTGTGAAGATTGGCAATGCCAATAATGGGGTGGCGTGACATTATGTGCCTCCTGATGTGAAGCAGTGGGAAGAACACAGTATAACCCGCTGTGTGGGTTTACGTTTGTGGTATGTGTGTGATATTATGGTTGACCTAGACTATGTCAAAAATTCAGTGTCACAAAGAATAGGAGACAGTGAGTTTAGGGGAATCTAAAAAGCCGAAAGCAAAACATGAGTTATGATTACATTCTAAACTGGGGAAAGAAAAGGAACAAGTTAAAGTAGTGTTTCTCACAGTTTTAATGTGCATACAAATCACCTGGACACCTTAATGAAATACAGATTCTGATTCAGTACCACAGCCAGGTCTAGGATGAGACAAAGGAGGTGTCTAGGGCTCAAAGTTTAAGGAGGTACTCACTCTCAGGATCATGCAAATGCCTACCCTTCACTTGTACAACCCTGAGAGTAAACGTCTCCCTAAACTGTGTACCAGAGGCACCTCCCTTGTTTCACTTTAGTCCCAGCTCTGTTCAGTAGGTCTGAGACATTCTGCAAGTCAAACAAGCTCCCAGGTGATGCTGATGCTGCTAGACCATGCTTTGAATAGCAAGATTATTAAGAACATTTTTAAATAATTGGGAAATTTTCAGTATGGACAGTGTGTTGAATGATGTTACTGAATTAATGTTGACTTTCTGTGGTATACAGAGATGGTGTAATCAAGTAGGAGAAAGTTTCTATTCATAGGAGATGCAAGTTTAAGTGTTAAGGGTATAAAGTATCATGACATGTGCAATCTTCTCGCAGGTGGACTAGCAAAAAGGAAATGTGTGAGTTGGGATGGGAATGGGTGGGTGCATGCACAAGACAGCACATGCATGTGTGTGCAGAAAGAGAGGAAGTGAGTATGGCTAGAGTTTAAAAGACAGTAAATCTAAACGAAAGGTACACAGATCCTCTCTGTTCTATTCTTTCATTTTTCTTGTAGGTTTGAAATTTTTCAAAATAAAATTTAATTAAAAATAAGTTAATTAAAGCTAATAAATAATAAAAACCAAAAAATCTACTACCCTGTTGGATTTCTTATTTGAACAGAGACTAAATCTCATACAAATAAACATCATTCACTGTGTACAAACCACTCAAAAATATACATGTATATACATATATATATGCATATGAACGAATGGAATCAAAACAAAGACACTGCTCTGCTGAACCAAAGAACCTCCTCGGGGGCACATTCTGGGGGCAACAACATAGGGGCTCTAGGCTACCTATTTGCAACAGAAGCACCTAAGCTAGTCTTTTTTTTTTTTTCCCACTTATAACTTTCTTTACGGAAAAAAAAACAAAAAAAAATCTAGAGTGGAAAATAAAAGCAATGCTAAACAAAATAAAATAAAATCTCTAAATCTAATAAGCACCTTCTCACTTTTCTACTTAATAGCAGGTAACATAATTGCTTTAATTTACTGGTTTTTTGTTACCAATATAAATGTCCTACCAATCTTCCAGCTCTGATTAATCATACTTTTATAAGTGATAAGACTTTAAACGGATTCTTATAACTCTTCTGCAGATACAAAATTCACATTTTTTAACGCAAAGAACAAACTGAGGCATCCAGAGGGACATGACCAAAAGTCAGGAAAGAAGGTGATAATGACATAACCAAGAAAAGAGGACTAGATTTCAAACTTCTATTTTGTTGCTACAAATATCTGATATGTAAAAATCATTTAGGAAATTCCATGGCAGTCAAGTGGTTAGGACTCAGTGCTTCTGCTGCCTAGGGCCCGGGTTCCATCCCTGGTTGGGGAACTAAGATCACACAAGTTATGTGGCACACCTTCTCCGCCCCACCCACCCCCACCCCCAAATCATTTAGTATAGCTTCAATGAAAGCAAATCTATTAAAGGTACCAAAGGAATAAAACCCAACATCATAATTCACTCTTTAGCCAATTTCCTTCTTGTCTCATATCTGATTATTAACAAATGAAAATGACTTACCAGATGACTGGCTAGACGTGTTAGGTAATTTAATGAGAAACAAGAGTTAAGTGGCAATATAGATTTTATTTAATGAAATTATATCATGCCTACAACCTTTGTACAATAATGATTTTTTAAATATTAATGATCTTAGAGATTATTTTTACCTGAGGAAATGAACTGACATGGCATTAAATGTTAAAAGTTTTGGAGAATACTTTTGGAAAGTTATGGATAAACATATAATTGTGTTTACGTGGGTATACATGCTCACAAAATGGATTAAAATCAGAGTACTAGGCAAAAAGTAAATAATGGATTTTTAAAATATTCTTTATATTTAATCCATATATGACAGAATGAAGGTCATAGCATGTTTGAAACTATTTTTTAGCACTAAAAATGCAAAGAAAATACTGAATACATAGTAATTACTTAGCAAACTCTGAGAAACTTAGTAATTTATTCAGCTAAGTATTTTATGTACCTCATTTCATTTAATCCTCAAACCCACCCTGTTCTAGGGCATTGTGATCCTTATTTTACAGATGAAAATATTAAAGTTCAGAGAGTTTAAATAACTCAGCCAAGGTTACAGTCAGTTAATAAGTACACTGAAGCCAGAACTGAAATCTAAGTCAGTTTAGCTCCAAAGCCCATGCTTTTAATCATAAGGCTATATATTAGGCACAAAACTGTATTTTGCCCAGAAATTCTGGATTTATTCCCTAATTAATCAAATAGCAGAACTGGTAAAAAAAAAAAAAAAGCAAAACGTTACTGTTTGTAGTTTCATCTCTCTTCACTTCCTTTGTTATTTTTTACTGGTAATGTTAGTAAGAAACTACAGTTTAAAAAACACATTTTTTTGCTAAAAAACAAACTTTTCTTAAGGTATCAATAAAAAGGACTGAGCTTAGATAATCTACAAATGAGATTATCAACTATCAAATAATTAAGATCATAATTCACAACAAAAAATACACTACTTAAAGAAATTAAGCTCATTGACATAGGTAAAATTTTTACCACTTAATTTATTTTTATGTAAATGCTTTTTACAATTTATAAAGAAAACTAAAAAAGCCACAGGAATGTCTCCATTAAGGGAAAAAAAAAAAGAAAATAGGGACTTCCCTGGTGGTGCAGTGGTTAAGAATCCGCCTGCCAATGCAGGGGACACGGGTTCAATCCCTGGTCTGGGAAGATTCCACATGCTGCAGAGCAACTAAGCCTGTGTGTCACAACTACCGAGCCTGTGCTCTAAAGCCCGCAAGCCACAACTACTGAGCTCATGTGCCCAACTGCTGAAGGCTGCATGTCTAGAGCCTGTGCTCTGCAACAAGAGAAGCTACTGCAATGAGAGGCCCAAGCACCTCCCCCCACTCACCGCAACTAGAGAAAGTCCACAGGCATCAACGAAGACCCAACACAGCCTAAATAAATAAGTAAACAAATAATTTTTAAAAAAGAAAAAACATTTTTTAAAAATATTAGCATACTAGCCTTGATTGTTTCTTCAGATACTTGGTTCTGTAATGCTTTCAAAGCTTCATCTTTCTTCATATTTTCCTTTTCCATTTCCTGAAAACATACAGATTGGTAGCAAAAATATACGTATGTGTATAAATATTTTAGCATTAGTAACAGGTTGTTAAACAACTGATTCGATCAGAATTAAAGGTATATTAAAGAAACATAAACTTAAAATATTGGTCAGCTTTTAAACAGCACTTTTATAAAGATAATTTTACCCCTTTGCTTTCCGTCAAGAGTCTGTCTAGTGATTCAAGATGATGTTGTTTACATATTATATCTTGCTGCAACATGGACATAGTCTTCTCTTGTTCTTTAAATTGTTGTTCTTTTTTCTCTAGTTGCGATTCAAGCTAAACACAGAAACAGGATTATTAACTTTCATATTAATTTTCTAAAAAATTTGAAACATTTAAAATACAGTCAACCCTTGAACAAGACAGATTTAAACTGCCTGAGTCCACTTATACATGGATTCTTTTCAATAGTATGTACTACAGTACTGTACCATCAGCAGTTGGTTGAATCCACGGATGGGAACTGTGGATAAGAAGGGCTGGCTGTAAAGTTATACGTGGATTTTCAACTGCGCAGTTGCCACCCCTAACTCTCACGTTGTTCAAGGGTCAACTGTACACAGAAAAATTATAATACATGTTAAATTACTATTGAAATTACAGATTATTGCATTTTGTCAAGTTTCCTTCAGTTTCTCTCCTTTTAGAGAAGAAATGAAATCACAAGTCCATGTCTTATCCTTCTCCTCCCTCACCAATACTATGTTGAAATTGTTCTGTATCATTCTCTGGTGCATTTCATTCTCATACAAGTTTTTTTTTTTTTTTTAATAAATTTATTTATTTATTTTATTTATTTATTAGCTGCATTGGGGCTTTGTTGCTGCACACGGGCTTTCTCTAGTTGCAGCGAGCGAGGGCTACTCTTCATTGTGGTGCACAGGCTCCTCATTGTAGTGGTTTCTCTTGTTGTGGAGCACGGGCCCTAGGCGCGTGGGCTTCAATAGTTGCAGCACGTGGGCTCAATAGTTGTGGCTCACAGGCTTAGTTGCTCCGTGGCATGTGGAATCTTCCCAGAGCAGGGCTTGAACCCGTGTCCCCTGCATTGGCAGGCAGATTCTTAACCACTGCGCCACCTAGGAAGTCCCTCATACATGCTTTTAGTGCTTTTAACTACATATGTAGACCCAAGCACAATATGTAATTTTCTGTTTTGGAAATTCACAGACATAATCAATACTTCTGCAACTTTCAGCAACTTGCTTTTTTTCACTTAATATTGTTTTTTTTTGTTTTTTTTTTTAAGGGATCTTCCTGGAGCAGGGATCGAACCCGTGTCCCCTGTGTTGGCAGGCGGATTCGCAACCACTGCGCCACCTAGGAAGCCCATTCACTTAATATTGTTTTAAATATTTATCCATGTATCCATATGTGGGTCTAGTTCATTTTTTTATGACCATACAGAATTCCACTGTAACAACAAACTACAGTTTGTTCACTCTTCTACTCGGAAACAGATATTCTGCTTTTTCACTATTATGATAATGATACAATAACATTTTTTGTACATGTCTCTTTATGCACATGTATTAGAGTTTCTAAAAGTGGACTTCCTGGTTGTAGGATATGCACATTTCTAACTTCATTAGAAACTTCTCTTCAGAGTGCATCAAAATTTATTATACTTTCATTAGAAACGTGTAAGTCTCACTCCTTACAACTTCACCACTAATTGATTGGTGTTATCAAATGTCCAAAAAGCTTTTGTGAGGACAAAATATGAATAAACTGATATGTTTACATGTATACCTGTGTGTATTATATACACAAGTATATAAAAATTATGCATGTGATATATAGCACACATATATATAGTAAAAATATAGCAGCAACAGATTAACTAGAAAATATTAAAGCCAAAGTACTGTAAAATGAAAACACTCGTATGAAAATGAATAACATGGGCTTCCCTGGTAGCTCAGTGGTTAAGAATCCACCTGCGAATGCAGGGGACACGGGTTTGATTCCTGGTCCGGGAAGATCCCATATGATGCAGAGCAACTAAGCCCGTGTGCCACAACTACTGAGCTTGTACTCTAGAGCCCATGAACCACAACTATTGAGCCCATGTGCCGCAGCTACTGAAGCCTGCATGCCTAGAGCTTGTGCTCTGCAACAAGAGAAGCCACCACAATAAGCCAACGCACTGCAAAGAGTAGCCCCTGCTCTCTGCAACTACAGAAAGCCCACGCATAGCAATGAAGTCCCAATGCAGCCACTAAATTAAAAAAATAAAAAATTAAAAAAAAAAGGAAATGATAACAAATCAGAAATTAGAGGAACAGAAAGAAAAAAGACTGAAGAAAAGTGAACAGAACATAAGGGACCTGTTGGACACCATCAAGCAGACCAATATGCACATCATGGAAGTCCAGAAGAAAGGGAGAGAGAAAAAGAGACAGAGAGAATATCTGAAGAAAAATGAATGAAAATGTCCCAAATGTGATAAAATACATGAATATAAACATCCAAAAATCTTAACAAGGAAAAAAAAAGTTACTAGTGCAGAAGTTAGTATTATTGTAATTTTAGTTAGTGACTCCAAATCTTATTTTCTACAAAAGAGACTAATCCATTTGAAGGAATTACCAGTTTGTGTTTTGGGGCACACAATGTATAAAGATGTAACTTTGTGACATCAACAACCAAAAGGTGTGGAGATGAAGTTATAAAGGAACAGATTTTGTATGTTACTGAAATTATGCTGGCATAAATTCAAATTAGAGTGTTGTAACTTTAGGATGTTAAATCCCCATGGTAACCACAGAGAAAGTAGCTATAAAATATTCACAAATGGAAAGGAGAGTGTAGTTTTAAAATTTCACTGCAAAAAAATCAACTAAATTCAAAAGAAGACAGTAATGTAGGAAATGAGGGATAAAAAAGCTATAAGGCATATAGAAATCAAAGAGCAACATGACAGAAGTCCCTCCTTATCAGTAGTTACTTTAACTACAAATGGATTAAACTCCCCGAAAGACACAGATTAGTAAAATGGAGAAAAACACACATCCACCTGTATGTTGTTTACAAGAGACTCATTTTAGATCCAATGATACAAATAGATAGAAAACAAAAGGATGGGAAAAGATATTCCATGCAAATAGTAACCAAAAGGGAGCTGAGGTAGCTAACATACTTTAATCAGGCAAATTATCAGGCAAATCATACTTTAAATTTAAAAAGATTATGAGACAAAGACAGATAACATATATTAATAAAAGGTTGTTACAATATAGCAATGACATAACAATTACAAACACTTATACACCAAAGACAGACTTTCAAAATATATGACATAAAAACAGACAGAATTGAAGTGAAGAATAGATAGTTCTATAATAATACTTGGAGACTTCAATAGCCTATTCTCAATAATATATAGAACAACCAGAGAGACTATAAGTAAGAAAATAGAGGATTCAATCATATATTTTTTATTATTTTTATTATTTTTATTTTTTTATTTTTTTTTGGGGGGGGGTACACCAGGTTCAATCATCTGTTTTTATACACATATCCCCGTATTCCCTCCCTTCCTTGACTCCCCCCACCCTCAAGTGCCCGCCACCCTCCCTGCCCCAGTCTTCTAAGGCATCTTCCATCCTCAAGTTGGACTCCCTTTGTTATACAACAACTTCCCACTGACTATCTATTTTACACTTGGTAGTATATATATGTCTGTGCTACTCTCTCGCTTAGTCTCAGCTTCCCCTTCACCCCCTGCCCCCTCCCATACCTCGAGTTCTCCAGTCCATTCTCTGTATCTGCATCCTTGTCACTGAGTTCATCAGTACCATTTTTAGATTCCGTATATGTGAGTTAGCATACAATATTTGTCCTTCTCTTTCTGACTTACTTCACTATGTATGACAGATTGTAGTTCTATCCACCTCATTACATATAGCTCCATCTCATCCCTTTTTATAGCTGAGTAATATTCCATTGTATATATATGCCACATCTTCTGTATCCATTCCTTTGTTGATGGGCATTTAGGTTGCTTCCATGTCCTGGCTATTGTAAATAGTGCTGCAATAAACATTATGGTACATGTTTCTTTTGGGATTATGGTTTTCTTTGGATATATGCCCAGAAGTGGGATTACTGGATCATATGGTAGTTCTATTTGTAGTTTTTTAAGGAACCTCCAAATTGTTTTCCATAGTGGCTGTACCAACTTACATTCCCACCAACAGTGTAGGAGAGTTCCCTTTTCTCCACACCCTCTCCAACATTAGTGGTTTCCAGACTTTGTGATGATGGCCATTCTGATTGGTGTGAGGTGATACCTCATTGTGGCTTTGACTTGCATTTCTCTGATGATGAGTGATGTTGAGCATCTTTTCATGTGTTTGTTGGCCATCTGTATGTCTTCTTTGGAGAAATGTCTATTTAGGTCTTCCGCCCATTTGTGGATTGGGTTATTTGCTTTTTTGGTGTTAAGCTTCATGAGCTGCTTGTATATTTTGGAGGTTAATCCTTTGTCCGTTGTTTCATAGGCAATTATTTTTTCCCATTCTGAGGGTTGCCTTTTAGTCTTGTTTATGGTTTCTTTTGCTGTGCAAAAGCTTTTAAGTTTCATGAGGTCCCATTCGTTTATTCTTGATTTTATTTCCCTGATTCTAGGAGGTGGGTCCAAAAGGATCTTGCTTTGATGGATGTCATAGAGTGTTCTGCCTATGTTTTCCTCTAGGAGTTTTATAGTGTCTGGCCTTACATGTAGGTCTTTAATCCATTTGGAGTTTATTTTTGTGTATGGTGTTAGGAAGTGTTCTAATTTCATTCTGTTACATGTTGCTGTCCAATTTTCCCAGCACCACTTATTGAACAGGCTGTCTTTTTTCCACTGTATACTCTTGCCCCCTTTTGTGTGTTGGGAGATATTTAATCACTGCCTCAATTTCTGTACTTGTGATTGGTCTGTTCATGGTTTCTATTTCTTTCTGGTTCAGTCTTGGAAGATTGTATTTTTCTAAGAATGTATCCATTTCTTCCAGGTTATCCAATTGATTGGCATATAGTTGCTTGTAGTAGTCTCTCATGATGTTTTGTATTTCTGAGGTGTCCATTGTTACTTCTCCTTTTTCATTTCTAATTCTGTTGATGTGCATCTTCTCCCTTTTTTTCTTGATGAGTCTGGCTAATGGTTTATCAATTTTGTTAATCTTCTCAAAGAACCAACTTTTAGTTTTATTTATTTTTCTTATGGTTTCTTTCCTTTCTTTTTCATTTATTTCTGCTCTGATCTTTATGATTTCTTTCCTTCTGCTCATTTTGGGGTTTCTTTGTTCTTCTTTCTCTAGTTGTTTTAGGTGTAAGGTTAGGTTGTTTATTCGATCATTTTCTTGTTTCTTCAGGTAGGACTGTATTGCTATAAACTTCCCTCTTAGAACTGCTTTTGCTGCGTCCCATAGGTTTTGGGTTGTTGTGTTTTCGTTGTCATTTGTTTCTAGATATTTTTTGATTTCCTCTTTGATTTCTGTAGTGATTCCTTGGTTGTTTAAGAGTGAATTGTTTAGCCTCCATGTGTTTGTATTTTTTGCAGTGTTTTTCCTGTAATTGATATCTAGTCTCATGGCACTGTGGTCTGAGAAGATGCTTGATATGATTTCAATTTTCTTGAATTTGCTGAGGTTTGATTTGTGACCCAAGATGTGATCTATCCTGGAAAATGTTCTGTGTGCACTTGAGAAGAAAGTGTAGTCTGTCGTTTTTGGATGGAATGTCCTATAAATATCAATTAAGTCGAGATGGTCTAATGTGTCATTTAAAGCTTGTGTGTCTTTGTTTATTTTCTGTTTGGATGATCTGTCCATTGATGTAAGTGGGGTGTTCAAGTCTCCCACTATTATTGTGTTACTGTCGATGTCCCCTTTTATAGCTGTTAGCATTTGCCTTATGTATTGAGGTGCTCCTATATTGGGGGCATAGATATTTACCATTGTGATATGTTCTTCTTGAATGGATCCCTTGATCATTAGGTAGTGTCCTTCCTTGTCTCTTGTAATAGTCTTTACTTTCAAGTCTAATTTGTCTGATCTGAGTATTGCTACTCCAGCTTTCTTTTGACTTCCATTTGCATGGAATATCTTTTTCCATCCCTTTACTTTCAGTCTATATGTATCCCTTGGTCTGAAGTGGGTTTCCTGTAGGCAGCATATAGAAGGGTCTTGTTTTTGTATCCATTCAGCCAGTCTGTGTCTTTTGGTTGGAGCATTTAATCCATTTACATTTAAAGTGATTATTGACATGTGTGTTCCAATTACCATTTTCTTAATTGTTTTGGGTTTGTATTTGTAGGTGTTTTCCTTTTCTTGTGTTTCCTACTTAGAGAAGTTCCTTTAGCACTTGTTGTAAGGCTGGTTTGGTGGTGCTGAATTCTCTTAACTTTTGCTTGTCTGGAAAGCTTTTGATTTCTCCCTCAAATCTGAATGAGATTCTTGCTGGGTAGAGTATTCTTGGCTGTAGGTTTCTCTCTCTCAGGACTTTCAGTATATCCTGCCATTCCCTTCTGGCCTGCAGAGTTTCTGTAGAAAGGTCAGCTGTTATCCTGATGGGTTTTCCCTTATATGTTGTTTGTTGCTTTTCTCTTGCTGCTTTTAATATTTTTTCTTTGTGTTTAATTGTTGTTAGTTTGATTAATATGTGTCTTGGTGTATTTCTCCTTGGGTTTCTTCTGTATGGGACTCTCTGTGCTTCTTGGACTTGGTTAATTATTTCCTTTCCCATGTTGGGGAAGTTTTCCACTATCACCTCTTCAAATATTTTCTCAGACCCTTTCTTGTTTTCTTCTTCTTCTGGGATGCCTATAATTCGAATGTTGGTACGTTTAAGGTTATCACTGAGGTCTCTGAGACTGTCTTCTATTCTTTTTATTCTTTTTTCTTTTTCCTGCTCTGTGGCAGTTATTTCCCCCATTCTATCTTCCAACTCACTTATTCGTTCTTCTGCCTCAGTCATTCTGCTGGTTATAGCATCTAGAGTGTTTTTAATTTCAGTTATTTTGTTATCCATTGCTGTTTGTTTTTCTGAGTTCTTATGAACTGTTTCTTGTACTTTCTCTATTTTGTTATCGAGATTTTGTATCATTTTTACTATCATTACTCTAAATTCTTTTTCAGGCATTTTTCCTATTTCCTCTTCATTTATTTGGTCTTGTGGGTTTTTCTCCTGCTCCTTTGCCTGCATGGTGTTTCTTTGTTTCCTCATGGTTGTGCAAACTTTTGGGGTTGCTTATCCTGGCGATAGAGGTGTTTATAGAAGACTGTCCAAGCCTCAGACTAATGTTACTATTTCTATTTCCTTAGCGTCTCAGCTGTAAGTGTCTTCCTTGCCTTGGGTTTTTTTCGCGTTATTCTGTGACCAGCAGAGGTTCCTTTATTGTTCGTCTGTAAGAGTCGGTGTGTGGGGAGGGAGAGGGTACAATAGTGGCTCCTTCTCCTGGGAGTGAGTGAGCAGTGGCGCACTGTTGTTTCAGTCAGGCTTGGAGGTGCCTGTTGCAGAGGGCGCTGGTGGCTCAGGCGTAAACAGAAAGTCTTAGAGTTGGGCCTCTCTTGGGGTTTTTTTCTTTTTGATGCTATTGTTTTTTTTGTTTGTTTGTTTGTTTTTTTTCTCTCGGCAGCCTCCCTGCTGCTGGCGTTGCAAGGGGTTTTAATCTAGCCCCGCCCGAGCCCCTGAGGGTGCTTGTTATCCCTGAGTGCCTTAGGTGGCCCGCAGGGCGTCTCTCCACTGCCTGTTGCAGAGGCACCGAAAGAGAGGGAGAGGCTACGTGGGCGGCTCCTCCCCCCCCCCGCCCGTGAGCCTGCAGCCTCCAGCCGCCATCATGGCTGGGCAGCTCTCAGGGACGGGCACTCCTCTCCGCGGACCTCCTCCCTCCTGTGCTCTCGGTCCGTCACCCTACCGGCAACAACGTTTCCCACCCTGAACCAGCTCTCCGGTTCCCACACTCCTGCTCCTGGACCCTCCGTTCAGCCGCGGATCAATGTCTCGGTCTGGGAACGCTGAGCTGCGCTGCGGACCCTCCGTATGTTTCTCACTCCCTCCCGTCTGCCACAGCTCCGCCGCTTCACCCTCTTTGAGCCCTCATAGATGCCTCCCTACCGGCTATGTCGGGCTCCCTGCAGCCCTTTCTGGTGTCCGAGGCCGTCTGCTGGTGTTCAGCTGGTTCTCTGTGGGAATTACTGCGTCCTTCCATGCATTCCCAATGCATATGATTATGGAGACTGAGAAGTCCCAAGAGCTGTAGTTGCCAAGCTGGGGACCCAGGAGAGCCAATGGTGTAGTTCCAGTCCGAGTCTGAAGACCTGAGAACCAGCAGACTCAATGGTATAAGTTCCTGCCCAAGTCCAAGTCCATAGGCAGGAGAAGACCAATGTCCAAGCTTATTCTAGGGCTTTCGGCTCAGCTTCCTTCCATGCTACAGGAAAAGCCGCCACAACCATGCCGGGTCCGCCACAGACCTCAATCATATTTAATAGACATACATCGCCCTGACCCAAAACAACAGAATATACATTCTTCTCAAAGTACACATGGGATATTTTTCAGGACAGACAACATGTTAGACTACAAATTTAAGTCTCAATAAATTTTTTTAAATAAATTTATTTATTTATTTTATTGGCTGTGTTGGGTCTTTGTTGCTGTGCGCAGGCTTTCTCTTAGTTGCGGTGAGTGGGGGCTACTCTTCGCTGTGGTGTGCAGGCTTCTCCATTGCCGTGGCTTCTCTTGTTGCGGAGCACAGGCTCTAAGCGCATGGGCTTCAGTAGTTGTAGCACATGGGCTCAATAGTTGTGGCTCATGGGCTCTAGAGTGCAGGCTCAATAGTTGTGGCGCACGGGCTTAGTTGTTCCGCGGCATGTGGGATCTTCCTGGAGCAGGGATTGAACCCGTGTCTCCTGCATTGGCAGGTGGATTCTTAACCACTGCGCCACCTAGGAAGCCCAAGTCTCAATAAATTTTAAAAGATAGATATCATACAAAGTATATTCTCCAATCACAATGAGATGAAGTTAGAAATCAATAACAAAAGGGAAACTGGAAAATTCACAAAACTGTGATATTTATTAAACAATGCATTTTAAAACAACCAGTGAATCAAAGAAGAATTCACAAGGGAAATCAGAAACTACTTAGAAATGAATAAAAACAAAACTTACCAAAACTTACAGGATTCAGCAAAAGCAATGTTAAGGGATAATTTATAGCTATAAATACTTACGTTAAAAAACAAGGAAGATCTCAAGTCAATAACCTAACCTTAAAACATAAGAAACTAGAAAAAGAAAAACAAAATAAGCCCAAAGCTAGCAGAAGGAAGGAATAATAAAGATTACAGTAAAAATCAACAAAATAGAGAACAGGAAAACAATGAAGAGTAACAATGAAATGAAAAAATTGGCTCTTCAAAAAAATAAATAAAATTGACAAATCTTTAGCTAAGTGGTCAAAAGAAAGAGGACTCAATATTACTAAAATCAGAAATGTAAGTAGGACTATTACTACCAATTCTACAAAACAAAAAAAAAGATCATAAAGTACACTGAATAAGTACACCAACAAATTAGATAATCTAGATGAAGTGGACAATTCCTAGAAACACAAAACTTACAACAACTCTATCATGAAGAAATAGATAATCTGAACAGACCTATAACTAGTAAGGAGACTGAATGGGAAATCAAAAACCTCTCAACTAAGAAAAGCCCTAAACCTGATGGCTTTATTGATGAATTCTACAAAGCACATAAAAAGGAACTAATACCAATCCTTCTCAAATGTTTCCAAAAAATTAAGAGAGAATACTCCCTAACCCCGTAAGACCAGCATTAACCTGATACCAAACCCAGACATTACGAGAAAACTGCAGACAAATATCTGTTATGAGCACTGACGCAAAAATCCTCAATAAAATACTAACAATCCAAATTTAGCGGCATAGTAAAAGAATTAAACAACAAGACCAAGGGGAATTTATTCCTGGAATGCAATGGAAATTGATCAATGTTATACGCAATATCAACAGGATGAAAGAAAAAAAAAATACATGAGCATCTCAATTGATGCAGAAAAAAACATGACAAATTTCAACACCCTTTCATGATAAAAACACTCAACAAATTAGGAATGGAAGGAAACTACCGTCACATAATAAAAGCTTTATATGAAAAACCTACAGCTAACATACTCAATGGTTAAACACTGAAAGCTTCCCCTCTATGCTCAGAAACAAGAAAAGGATGCCCCTCTCACCACTTCTATTCAGCGTAATACTGGAAGTTCCAGCCAATTAGGCAAGAAAAAGAAATGAGACATCCAAATTGGAATGGAAGAAGTAAAATTATCTATTGGCAGATGATATGATCTTTTTTTTTTTTTTTTTTTTTTGGCACACTGGCTTAGTTGCTCCGTGGCATGTGGGATCTTCCTGGAGCTGGGATTGAACCCGTGACCTCTGCATTGGCAGGCAGATTCTTAACCACTGCGCCACCTAGGAAGCCCAGATGATATGATCTTATATACAGAAAACTCTAAAGATTTCACACAATAAAACTATTAGAACCGATAAATGAAATCAGAAAACTGGAGGATACAATTCAACACCCCAAAATCAGTTGCATTCCTATACATGAACAATGAACAATCTGAAAAGAAAATTACAAAAACAATTTCATTTACAATACTATCAAAAAGAATAAAATACTTAGGAATTAACGAAGGAGGTGAAAGACTTGTACAATGAAAATTACAAAATACTGATGAAATGAATTAAAGAAAACATAAATAGAAACATATTCCATGTTCATGTCAATATTACCCAATGCAATACAATCCCTAGCAAAATCCCAAAGACATTTTTTGCTGAAACAGAAAAACCTATCCTAAAATTCATATGAAATCTCAAGGGACCCTAAACAGCCAAAGCAATCTTGAAAATGAACAAAACTGGTGGACCTTTACTTTCTGATTTTAAATCTATTACAAAGCTACAGTAATAAAAACAGTGTGATTTGGCATAAGATAGACACATAGACCAATGGAATAGAATCAAGAGCCCAGAAATAAGTCCTCGCATATATGGTCAAATGATTTTGACAAGGGCACCAAGATCATTCAGTGGGGGAAAGGACAGTCCATTTCACACATGGTGCTGAGAAAACTGGATATCCACATGCAAAAGAATGAAGCTGGACCCACACCTAGTACCACGTATAAAAAGTAACTCAAAATGGATCAAAGACCTAAATGTAAGACATAAAAAAATATAACTCTTAGAAGGAAACAGAACAAAAGCTTCTCGACATCAGATTTGGTAATAATTTCTTAAATATGACATCAAACGTACAGGCAACAAAAGAAAAAATAGACAAACTGGACTTCATGAAAATTCTAATGTTCTGTGCATCCATAGGCACTCTCAACAGAGTAAAAGGGAAACCCACAGAATGGGAGAGAATATTTGCATATCATATACCTGTTAAGGGATCAATATCCAGAATATACCGAGAAGTCCTAAAACTCAACAACTACATGAAAATAATCCTGTTAAAAAATGGGCAAAGGATATGAACAGACATTTCTCCAAAGAAGATATATGACTGACCAACAAACACATGAAAAGATTCTCAACATCACTATCATTAGGGAAATGCAAATCAAAACTACAATGAGATACCACCTCAAACTCATTAGGATGGCTACTATCAAAAAAACAGAAAACAAGTGTTTACAAGAATGTGGAGAAACTGGAACACTAGAGCTTCTGTTGGTGGGAATGTAAAACGGTATAGTTGTTGTAGAAAACAGTATGGTGGTTCCTCAAACATTTTAAAACAGAATTACCATATTATCAGCAATTCCACTTGTGGATGTATACTCAAAATAATTTAAAGCAGGTTCTCAAAGAGATATCTGTACACCCACATGATCAGAGCAGCATTATTCACAACAGCTAAAATATGGAAACAAACCAACTGTCCATCAACAGATGAATGGATAAGCAAAATGTGCTATACACATACAACAGAATATTTTTCAGCCTTACAAAGGAAGGAAATTCTGCAATATGCTACAGCATGGATGAACCTTGAGGACATTATGCTAAGTGAAACAAATCAGTCCTAGAAAGACAAACACTATATGATTCCACTTACATGAGGTACTTAGAGAAGGCAAAATCATAGAGACAGAAAGTAGCTTAGAGTGGTGGTTGCTAAGGGTTGGGGGGAGAGGAGAATAGAGAGTTATTATTTACTCTGAGTATAGAGATTCAGCTCTACAAGATGAGAAGAATTATGAGGATAAACGGTGATGGCTGCACAACAATGTTAATGTATTTAATACTATTGTACATTTAAAAATGGTTAAGATGACATACATTATAATACCAATAATACTAATATAAATAATACTAACCACAATAAAAAGAAGTTTGATAAATATTAAATAACTTCAGGATTTTTTCTTAAAACATGAATATATTAAAATTAATTTCCTTAGTAAACAAGATTAAATGATATTATATCCACAGATTTTCATAGAAGCTGACCCATCAATTATCAGGGAGGCCCTCAGACAGACCTACCATGCCAATTCTCTGCAACAGTTCAGTATTTGAGATATCAAATATAATATCTTCCTAGAATTTTTATCATTTTCAAATTAAACTTTGAATACATAAACTAAGCTTGTAACAATGATTCTATGGTGGAAGACTTTTTAAAACTTCATCTACATTCATTTTTTGGGTGTATGACTCTAAGTTTTTTTAATACATGAACAGATTCATGAAACTCCCATCACAATCAGGATATAGAATGATTCCTTCGCTCTCAAGATTCCTCATGTTAATCCTTTATAGTCAAACTCTCTACCCTCCCCAGCACCTGGCAACCAATAAACTGATCTTCATCCTTTAGTGTTTGACTTTATCAAGAATGTGAAAGAAATACAACTGTATACAACATTTTGCAATTGGCTTCTTTCCATCAGCATAATGCCTTGGAGAATCACCCATGTTTTCACCTGAATCAATAGATTATTCCTTGTTATTAATGAGTAGTATTCCATTGTATCAAGGTACCATAGTTTACGCATTTATTCATTGAAAGACATTAGGTTGTTTCCAGTTTTCTGTTGAATCATATGTAAAGCATATAAGAAGATGTTAAATTGTTTTAGTAGTTTTACTACTTTGCATTCCCCCCAGCAATATATGAGAAATCCAGTTATTTTACATCCTGGGAGGCATTTGCTATGGTCAGATCTTCCTCCCATCCTCCCTTTCTACCTTTCCCTCTCCCAGTATTCTAAGAGGAATGCAGTAGTATTTTATTGTGCATTTAATTTGCATTTCCCTAATGATGAATCAAGTTCAACATATTTTCATACACTTATTTGCCATCTGTATAACTTTTCTGATGAAGTATCTATTCAAATCTTTGTCCATTAAAAAAAATTGGGTTATTTCCTTATTGATGAATTTTGAGAATTCTTTATATATGTTGGGTAAAAGTTCTTTGTTGGATATGTGATTTACAAGTAGTTTCTCCCAGTTTATAGCTTGTCTTTTCATTCTCTTAGTAATGTCTTTCACAGAGCACATATTTTAATTTTGATGAATCCCAATTTATCAAATTTTCCCAGTGTTTTGGTTTTCTATCTAAGAACTCTTTGCCTAACCTGTCATAAAGATTTTCTCCTATGTTTTCTTCTGAGTTTTATAGCTTTTTATTTTATATTTAGATATGAGATTCACTTTGAATTAATTTTTATATAAGTATATATTGAAGTTTCATCTTTTTTGCATATGGATGTCCAATTGCTGCAGCACCAGGTATTCAAAAACTATTCTTCCTCTATTCTGAATTGGTTTTGTACCTTTGTTAAAAATCAATTGACCATATTTGCCAGGTCTATTTCTAGACCCTATATTTTGTTCCTTTCATCTATGTGTCTATCATTTTGCTAATACCTCACTGTCTTGATTTATAGTATATTTTTATATACTATACTAATATTAGTATTAGTCTTGTCGATTTATAGCTTGATAGTAAGTCAAAATATGGTGGCATAAATCCACTAACTTTGTTCTTTTTCGAACTTCTTTTGGCTATTCTAGTTTCTTTGCCTTTTCATTACAAAATTTAAAATCAGCTATCTATGTACACAAAAAAATTTTACTGGGATTTTGATTGGAAATGCATTAAATTGAGAAATCTATTTAAGGTGAATTGCCATCCTAAATATGCTGAAACTTCCAATCCACAGAAATGGTATTTCTTTCCATTTATTTAGGTCTTTGATTTCTTTCATTTAACATTTTGCAGTTTTCAGCACACAGATAGTCCACATATTTTGTTTTATTTATATCTATGTATTATCACTTTGGAGCTTTATAAATAGTAGTATTTTTAAAATTTTAGCTTCTAATTGTTCACTGCTAGGACAGTTGACCCTTGAACAACGTGAGGGTTAGTGGCACCAACCCCTCCTTTCAGTCGAAAATCTGTGAATAACTTTGCAGTCTGCCCTCCATATTTGCAGTTCTATACCCAACGATTCAACCAACTGCAGACTGTGCAGTATTACATAAACTGAAAAAAATGTGAGGATAAGTGGACCCATACAGTTCAAACCAGTGTTGTTCAAGGGTCAGCTATATACAGAAATACAACTGATCTGGATGTTAACTGTGCATCCTATGACCTTGCTCACACATTAGTTTTAAGGTAGTTTTGTAGATTACTTGGGATTTTCTACATAGACAATCATGTTGTCTGAAAACAGGGATAGCTTTGTTTCCTCCTGATTGAAATGGGCTTTTTAATATGATGTTAAATAGAAGTGATGAGAGCAGATACTCTTGCTCTGTTCCCAATCTCATAGGAAAGTATTAAGTGTTTCACCAATAAGATATATTATCTATAGGATTTTTTGGGAAGATGCCCTTTATCAGGTTTGTGAAGCTCCCTTCTATTTCTAGTTGGCTGAGAGTTTTTATCATGACAGAATGTTGAATTTTATCAAAAGCTTTTTCTGCATCTATTGATATGACCATGTAGGGTTTTTTTCGTTTGTTTTTTGGTATGCTAATATGGTAGATTACAGTGATTTTTCTCTGAATGTTGAACCAGCCTTCCATTCCCAGGATAAACCTCTCCTTTATTAACCTTTAATATCTGTGAGGTCTCTGGTGAGACCCTTACACACTCCTGACACAAGTAATTTGTGTTTTCTCTCTTTTTTTAAAATTTCATCAGACTGGCTAAAGGTTTATAAATTTTACTGACCTTGACTTTCTTTACTAATGTTCTTTTTTTACATTCCAATTCCTTTCAATTATGCTTTTTATTATCTCCATCTTTCTGTTTCTTATGAATTGATTTTGCTCTTCTTTTCCTAGTTTCTTAATGTGGAAGTTTAGATTATTGATTTTTCTTTATTTTCTTCTAATATATGCATTTAACACTATAAAGCTCTATGAATTGCTCTAGCTGCATTCCACAAATACAGACATATTGTGTTTTCATTTTCATTGTTTAAAATACTTTAAATTTCCCTTGAGACTTATTCATTGATCCACAGATTATTTGAAAGTGTGTTGTTTAACTTCCAAATATTTGGGGATTTTCCAGGTATCTTTCCATTAATCGTTTCTAGTTTAATTCCATTACGGTCAGAAAACATACTACAGTTGATCCTTGAACAACATGAGTTTGAACTGTGCAGGTCCACTTACATGCAGATTTTTTTCAAAAAGTACATACAATACTAAATGATCGGAGGTTGGTTAAATCCACAGATGTGGAACTGCAGATATGGAGGGATGACTATGGGACTTGAGCATCCACAGATCTTCTACAGTGGGTCCTGGAACCAATCATCCATGGATACCGAGAAACAACTGTATATATGGTTTCAATTCTTGGAAATTTGATAAGGCTTATTTTATAATGCAGGGTATGGTATATCTTGGTGGATATTTCAGGTGTACTGAAGAAAAATGTATATTCTGTTGTTAGTCCAATGGTTAAGACTCTGCACTTCCACTGCAGGGGGCACAGGTTTGATCCCTGGTCAGGGAACTAAGATCCCACATGCCACATGGCACAGCCAAAAATTTTTACTTTAATTTTTTTTTACTAAAAATTTTTAAATAAAAAAATTTTTTTCTGGTATTATTTCTCTTTTGCCTTAAGAACTTTATCACTTATTTTAGAACAAGTCTGTTCATGACAACTTCTCTAAATTGTCTTTAATCTAAGAATGTCTTTATATATCCTAAAGAATATTATTGCTGGTCATAAAATTCTAGGTTGACAAGTTTTCTCTTTCAGCACTTAATAAAAAAGTTCTTCAGTTTTCTAACTGCCACAGTTTTTGATTTTTTGGATGAGAAATCTGCAGTAAATTTTAATCTTTGTTCCTCTATATGTAGTATGTTATTTATCTCTGGCTGCTTTCAAGATTTTATCCTCAAGCTTGTTTTGAATTTGTAAATTTATTTCCTTCACAAATTTGCAAAGTTTTCAGTCATTATTCCTTCAAACAGTTTTTGTACCAGTCTCATTCTCTTCTTCTCTGGTACTCTAATGATATCAATGCTAGACATGCTGATACTGTTCAACAGGTCTCTGAGGCTCTGTTCATTTTTTTTCCAAATCTTTTTTTCTCTCTATTGCTCAGACCAAATAATTTCTATTGCCCTATATTCCAAATGTATATTTGTGTGTGTTAACTGCATTCTGCTGTTAAACCCATTCAAGCTATCTATTTTTTATTTAGTATTGTGCTTCTGGTCTTCCAATTTCTCCTTTAATTTTGTTTTTATTTTTACTCTTCACTCTTAACCCAAGATCAAGAAAGCTTCTACTCTTAACCAATATTCAAGCAAATGATATTCCTAGTGAAAAAGAGTCAACAGAATCATTTAGTTTGATAATGTCAAAAAATAATGATCAGAGCTTCCTAGGTGGCACAGTGGTTGAGAATCCGCCTGCCAATGCAGGGGACACGGGTTCAATCCTTGCTCCAGGAAGATCCCACATGCTGCGGAGCAACTAAGCCCATGTGTCACAACTATTGAGACTGCGCTTTAGAGCCTGTGAGCCACAACTATTGAGCCCATGTGCTGCAACTACTGAAGCCCACGTGCCTAGAGCCTGTGCTCCACAACAAGAGAAGCCATGACAATGAGGAGCCCACGCACCACAGCGAAGAGTAGCCCCCACTCACCACAACTAAAAAAGAAAGCCTGCACACAGCAAAAAAGACCCAACACAGCCAATAAAATAAATAAATAAATAAATTGAAAAAAAAAAAAAGATCAAAGCTAAAATGGCACGAGTCCTAAAGGAGAGCACATAGTAAAATGATCCAGAAGTAATGAGAGTCTAATTATAGTACTTGCCACTAATTTTTCTATGTCTTTGTTTCCTCATTTATTAAAATAAAGAAAGCTGGCCTAGTAATATTTAAGGTTCTTTTTAGCATTCATATTCTAAATATGTATTACATTTACTTATAAAAACATAATTAATATCTTACTCTTTCTATCTGCTTTTCCATTTCTTTATGCTGGTCAAGATGAATTTTCTTTGCCTTTTCAAATGCTAAACAAATTTTCTCATGCTCTGTATTGATATTGGTTTCTAGACTTCTAATCTTTTCATTCTTTTCCTAGAAATACAAAAACACTTTAAAAGAACATAATTAAGAACTAGTTTTACATAAAAGTACATTAGTAAAGCATAAAATTTATCATACTCTATTCTTCAAAGAATCATAGTAGTTAATATGTCAACTTCAAAAATATTTAAATATTTATAAAAAATACAAAGTGGTTATTTTAAAAATTGTATCAAAATGATAAAACTACTTAAAAATACTGTGAAGCGTATCAAAGAACTACTACCACTTCCTTCAATTCTACTAAAATAAAAATGAGAACTTTAGATAACAACCTGCCATATTAACTTAAAAATACAGAAATAAAAATTGAATAATCTGAAGAGTTTGGTAGAATTTATATTTTCCTATATGGTATATTTGAGAATAATGATACTAAAACAAACCTGTTGTTACAAATTAAGTTCCTTAAAGCCACAGTAAACTTATAACAAAAAAAGTAATTTTTACCATAAGTTCCTGTTCTAGTTCTGCATTTTTTGCAGCAATAGAGGAATAAGCAACTATTTTTTCTTCCAGCTGTTTCTCTAGAGTTAAAAGCTGAGAACATTTCTTTGTCATCTGAAAATACATTGAAAAAAATTATTTTTTAAAAATAAGTGACAATTCAGAAGAAAAATAGTGAAGGAAAGACCAGAAATATGACATAACTTATTTCATCTGTGTAATACCTAAGTATTTAATTCAGACCTCTATGTTCAAATAGGACTGCACCCCAACCCATCACGTAAAAGTAGCTGTTAAAGACTGAAACAGTATAATAAAATGTTAACAGTAGTAATTTCTTATGGCAGAACTATCAATGTTATATTTTCTTCTTTGTCCCTTCTTGTATTTTCAACAAGACTGTGCTAATATTTTAATTTTAAAAAGTTATTACCTGGTTCACAATCACCTAATTCTTGTTCTGTCCTCAGTGGAAATGAAGATCAGATATTCATGAAACATATACACTGTCCCCCTTTCAAAATATAACCCACAAAATATCTGCATCAGATTCATATGTATTTTGTTTAAAAATTCAGATTCCTTAGCATTATATGTACTGAATAAATCACTGGAATAGGACCCAAAACCTGCATGTTTAACAGGCTTTCCAGGTGTTTCTACTGTTTGTTAAAATGTGAAATCCTCTATTACTACCCCTTTTTTTTCCAATTACATAATCCAAGTTTTTCACTTGTAATACAATTCTTTTAATATGTATTAGCCATATTAACTTACACTTGGAAGAAATAATAGAATGCAGTACAGTTTGTTTTATCAAATTTAGCCACTATTTCCCTACTTTTAACACATGTGAAAACCCGAAAGTTTTCAAATATAATTTTGAAAGAAGTTATAACTCATGTGGTACCATTAATTTTTTTTTAGTGTATAAATCTGGACTTCAACATACAATTTTTACAAGAACCCTACAACACTTTTCTCTTCTCTCAAAATACAGTACATATAAATAGCTAATTCAAGCTTACTTCACTTTCAAGTTTGCTAGAGTTTGAAGCTTTCTCTAGCAGCTCCTCTTGAATCAGTTGAAACTGACTAGTTCTGTGGGCCATGTTAACCTTCAAATCAGAATTCTCAGCTTCTATTTGCATCAACTTATCACGTAATTCTTCTATTCCAGAAGCAAGTCTTTGCCTTTCTCTTTCATATTGCTTGTTCACAGTATGTTGATTTTGATCTTTTATACTTTCTGTTAATAAACATAAAAGGAAAATTGTTTTGTATACAACTTAAAGAATAAAACCCCATTTCAATGTTGAAAGATTTTATCATAAGTTTAGTTTCTGATCTAAGGAATACCAAAGTGGATGGAGAATAAAACATACATTAAGGAAAATATAACGAAAGAACATGGTAGGCAAGGTACTTCCTATTATTAAACATAACAAAGTAGGTTTTTTTCCACAAAGAGCCCTTTCTGCACCTTCAAAAATCCCATTGTTTAGATACAAATCATTGTTTGAAAAAAAAAACCAAACACACAAACACTGTCTCCTTAAACCAAAGTTTATCATAAATTTCTTTAGATAACTTGAGATCATTAATAATATTTTGATATTGTATATGCCAATAGATTCAGGTTCAAAAGCCAAAAACAGTGAATCCTTCTTATTCCAAACTAGCTGATAAGAACTCAGTGATGCTTTTTAAAACTACTGAAGACTATCAGGGGTAGGTGTTTGAACACACCTTTTCTCCATTATAAACGTGCACAACTATGCCCACCCAAAGGTAAACAAGCTTTCAGGAGTGCTTTAAAGTAGATGCATAACGTAGATGACTACATGAGAATACACAGATGTGGAAACAAGTACAGATGTACTGTGCCTTCAAGGGCTGCATAAGTACCATTTCCTATCAATTCTCCATATCCCTAATAATTCACTTTCTAAGCAATCTATCATTATCTCTATTCTTCTTTGACACTAGAGAATATATGACATATACTATTACCACCTCTAATAACTAGCATTCCCTCTGCTGATCCCATCATTCTCTTCTGTATTTCCTCTAATTACTTAGATATCTAATTTTCTCTGCTGTCATTTCTGCTACTAGCCACCCACTGTCCTTGAAGATAGAGCATGACAAGTTAAAGATGCATATATTAACCACTAGGGCAACCACTAAAAAAATAAAGAGATATAATTAATTACTCAATAGAGAACATTAAAAATGGAATACTATAATTCACTTGAAAGACGGCAAGAAAGATGAACAATTGCCAATAGAATAGAAAGCAAACAAATACCAAGATGGTAGATTTAAACCCAAAAAGATCAATAGTGACATTAAATGTAAGTAATCTAAACCTTCCAATAAAAGAGCAAAAATGACTGGTCATAAAACCAAGAATCAATTATATGCTTTCTATCAGGAAGTCACATATATAAAGATAGTGGTTAAAAGGATGGGAAAAGTTTTACCAGGCAAACACTAATAAAAAGCTGGAGTAATTACTTATCAGATTATGACAGTTGAAAGAAAAAATAACATTGTCTAATGAGGTTTTCAGTGTATGTTGGTGTAATAAATTGAACAATTACAATATAAAATAGGAATGGTAAAGAGACCTATAATCTTGTGAAGTTTCTACATTTCACTTCAAGTGGAAAAATCTTAATTCTGAGTAAATTATGAACTACCAGAAAGAAATTTACTCCATCAGTCTGGAAGGACGTCTTTGTTGAGCTGTTGAGAAGAAAAACTACCATGGCTTCCAGTTCTTTGACAAAACCTCAGATGTGTGGCCTCTGACCAAGCGTCTGTGATTTCATATTGTTGGAGCATTCACTGTCTCTCTGGAAGTTGCAACTTTCTATAAGTTTGTTGTGGCTGAACCAAGAAAGAAAGCATATGCAGATATCTACAGAAACTGTGATTCTATAAAAGATTTTGAAGAGATGAGGAAGGTTGGTATCTTTCAGAGTGCAAAGTAATTTTGGAATGTAAATAATTTCTTTGGTTGAGTTCCATGGAAGTGTGTTACTTACCTATGTTCCTGAACTATGAAACTATGAACTATGACTATCTGGGCTAAGGAATAGTTTTTCTTGATAAATAAACAATTAACAAATAAAAAGAGAGAGAGAGAGAAATTTAGAGAACAATCCCATTTACAACTGAACCAAAAAGAATGAAATACTTAGGAAATAAATATAACCAAGTAGGTAAAAGATCTGTATACTGAAAACTGTAAGACACTGAAGAAAGAAACTGAAGACACAAATAAATGGAAAGACATTTCATCCTCATGGATTAAAAAAATTAACACTGTGAAAATGACCATAGTACCCAAAGTGACCTACTGATTCAATTCAACCCCTATCAAAATTCCAATGGAATTTTTCACAGAAACTGAACAAACAATCCTAAAATTTATATGGAATCACAAAAGAGAAAGAAGAACAAAACTGGAGGCATTACACTCCTGGTTTCAAAATATATTACAAAGTTATAGTAATCAAAAAAGAGTATGGTACTGGCATAAAAACAAACACATAGACCAATGGAACAAAATAGAAAGACCATAAATAAATACATGTATATACGGTCAATTAACTTACAACAAAGGAGTGAAGAATATTCCTCAGGGAAAGGACAGTCCCTTCAATAAATGGTGTCGGGAAAACAGGACAGCAACATACAAAAGAATGAAACTGGACCATTATCTTACACCACACACAGAAATTAACTTAAAAATGGACTAAAGATGTGAACATAAGACCTGAAGCCATAAAACTCCTAGGGGAAAAATATCCACAGACTGTAAGCTACTAGACATCAGTCTTAGCAATGACTTTTTTGGATTTTACACTCAAAGCAAAAACGAACGAGTGGAACTATATCAAATAAAAAGCTCCTGTGCAGCAAAAGAAAATGAAAAGCCAAACTATGAAATGGGAGGAAATATTTACAAATCATATAGCTGATAAGAGGTTAATATTCAAAACATATTTAAAAACTCATATAACCCAACAGCAAAAAAAAAAAAAAAAAAAAAAAAGGCAGAGTATCTGAATAGACATTTTTCCAAAGAAGACACCAATAGCCAACAGGTACATGAAAAGGTGCTTAATGACACTAAGCATCATGGAAATCTAAATCAAAACCATAATGAGATATCACTTCATACCTGTTAGGAAGGCTATTATCAAAAAGACAAGAAATAACAACAGTTGGTGAGGATGCTGAGAAAAGGGGACTCTTGTACACTGCTGGTGGGAATGTGTATTGGTGGAATGACTATAAAGAACAGTACAGAAGTTCCTCAAAAAATTAAAAACAGAACTACCATATGATCTAGCAATTCCACATCTGAATGTTATCCGAAGGAAACAAATCTGTATGGAAAAACAAAAGATCCTAAATAGCTAAAACAGTCTTGAAAAAGAAGAACAAAAATGGAGGTATCAGGCTTCCTGATTTGAAACTATTCTACAAGTCTACAGTAATCAAAATAATACGGCACTAGCACAAAAATAGACATAATTCAATGGAACAAAGTAGACAGCCCAGAAATAAACACACACATATGTTCAATTAATCTATGACAAAGGAGGCAAGAACATACAATGGGGTGACTTCCTTGGTGGTCCAGTGGTTAAGACTCTGTGCTCTCAATGCAGGAGGCATGGGCTCAACCCTTGGTCAGAGAACTAAGATCCTGCATGTCACACAGTGTGGCCAAAAAAAAAAAAAAAAAGGACATACAATGGGGAAAAGACAACACCACTAATAAATTGTGTTGGAAAAGCTGGACAAAGATATATATATGCAAAAGAATCTAACTGGACTACCTTCTTAAATCATATACAAAAATAAACTCAAAATGGGTTAAAGACAAATGTAAGACCTGAAACCATAACATTCCTAGAAGAAAACATAGGCAGTAAGCTCTCTGACATCAGTCTTAGCAATATTTTGGGGGTCTTGTTTCCTCAGGCAAGTGAAACAAGGGCAAAAGTAAACAAACAGGATTACATCAAACTAAAATGCTTTTGCACAATGAATGAAACTATCAACAAAATAAGGCAGCCTACTGACTGGGAGGAGATATCTGCATATGATACAATCTGATAAGAAGTTAATATCCAAAATATACAAAGAACTAATATAGCTCCATATCAATAAAACAACCTGATTAAAAAATGGGCAGAGGGCATGAATAGACATTTTTCAAACTAGACATACACATGGCCAACAGGCATATGAAACAATGCTCAACAATACCAATAATCAGGGAAATGCAAATCAAATTAGATACTACCTCACACCTGTCAGAATGGCTATTATCAAAAAGACAACAAACAACAAGCGTTGATGAGAATGTGGAGAAAAAGGAATCCTGGTGCAGGAATGTAAATTGGTACATCTACTGTGGAAAACAGTATGGGGGTTTCTCCAAAATTAAAAATAGAACTACCATATGACCCAACAATTCCACTTCTGGGTACTTTTCTTAAGAAAACAAAATACTAATTAAAAAAGATATTTGTATTCCCATGTTCACTGCAACATTATTTACAATAGCCAAAATACGGTAGCAACCTAAGTGCCCATCAAGTGATGAATGGATAAAGAAGATGTGTATGTAGAATGTATTTATTTATACAACACAATATTAGTCAGTCATAAAACAGAATGAAATCCTGCCATTTGCAACAACATTGATTGATCTATAGGGTATTATGCTAGAGTGAAATAAGCTAAACAAAGACAAATACTGTATGATTTCATTTACATATGAAATCTAAAAAACAAAACAAATGGACAAACATAACAAAACAGAAACAGACTCAGAGATACAGAGAACAAACTGGTGGCTGCAGTTGGGGAGGGAGAAGGAGGAAGAAATAAATAAAATAGGTGAGAGAGATTAAGAGGCACAAACTTCCAGTTACAAAATAAATGAGTCATGGGGATGAAAGGTACAGTATGGGGAATACAATCAATAATATTGTAATAACACTGTGTGGTGACTAGACTTATTGTGGTGATTTTATAATGTCCAATCATTATGTTGTGCACCTGGAACTAACACAGTGCTGTAGGTCAATTATACTTTAATAACAAAGAAAGAAAAAGGAAGGAAGAAAGAAAGGGCAACATTCAAATTTATAAAAGCAACAAGCAAATAAACAAAACCTAAAGAGTCTTAAAAAAGACTACCTAATAACCTGGATAATCATATATAAGGTATCCAAGTGATTTGCTATTATTACAAATACTGCAAGTTTTCTTCTACACAGTGGCTTCTTCATGTTAATTATTGGCTAAGAACTAAATATGTTAAAAGTAAAAGTGGGCCCTAATGTACAACGTGATGATAATAGGTTACACTGTTGTAGAGTATATTTGAAAGTTGCTAAGAGAGTAGATCTTAAAACTTTTTTCCTTTTTTTTGATATGTAACTGGGATGATGGATGTTAACCAAATTTGCTGTGGAAATCATTTCATAAGTCATTATGTGATAAACAAACTTACACAGTACTGTATGTCAACTACATCTCAAAAAACTGCAAAAAGAAAAATTTCACCCAATAATTACAGAATACAGAATTTTTTCAAGTGAATTTGGAATATTCATCACGACAGACCACATGCTGGTAAATAAACTGAGTCTCAAAATATTTAAAAAATTGAAATCAGGTTTATTTGTGAATTCATTCGTTTAATGAAAACAATCTAATGTCCACCATTAATAACGCAGATATATCTGGAAAATGACTAAATATTTGGAAATGAACACACAAAAGAGATATTATATTTTGAACTGAATAAAATGAAAACATAACATAAAATTAATGGGATGCCCCCAAAGCACTGCATAAAGGGAAGTTTATGCCCTTAAATACTTACATTTGAAAAGAAGAAAGGTTTAAAGTCAATAATCTAAGCTTTCATTTTAAGAAAATTTTAAAAAGAAGAGAAACTGGGAAGGAGTCTATGGATCCTGAGGGAAATGTTATACAGTAGTCCTCTCTTATCCTCAGTTTTTGCATTCCACGGTTTCTGTTACCTGCTGTTAACCGAGGCTCAAAAATAATAAATGGAAAATTTCAGAAATAAACAATTCATAAGTTTTAAACTGTGTGCCATTCTGAGTAGTGTGATGAAGTCTCACACTGTCCCTTGCTGTCCAGCTCCGTCCTGCCTAGGATGTGAATAATAATCTCTTTGTCTGGGTATCCCACCTGTTAGTCACTTAGTGGCCAACTAGGTTATCAAATCAACTGCCACAGTATTGCAGTGCATGTGTTCAAATAATCCTTATTTTACTTAATAATGGTCCCAAAGTGCAAGAGTAGTGATGCTACCAACTTGAATATCCCAAGGAGAAGCCGTAACATGCTCCCTTCAAGTGAAAAGGTGAAAGTTCTAGACTTAATAAGGAAAAAAAAAAAGTTGTATGCTGAGGTTGCTAAGATCTATAGTAAGAATCTTCTATCCATGAAATTGTGAAAAAAAAAGAAATTTGTGCTAGTTTTGCTATCACCTGTCAAATTGCAAAAGTGATAGCCACAATGTGTGAAGATGGAAAAGGCATTAAATCTGTACAATAAGATACTTTGAAGGAAAGACAGAGGCCACATTCACGTAACTTTTATTATAGTATACTGTTATAGTTGTTCTATTTTATTAGTAGTAGTTGTTAATCTCTCACTGTGCCTAATTTACAAATTAAACTTTATCATAGGTATGTATGTACAGGAAAAAAACATAGTAGTATATAAGGGTTCAGTACTATCTGTAGCTTCAGGCATCTACTGGGGGTCTTGGAATGCATCCTGGGAGGACAGGCAGGGACTACTGTATGTCCTCATTGTAGTGATGGTAACAAGGGTATAAACATATGAAAAAAACAAACATTTGACAAGATGCATTGAATTTTATATTTTAAATGGATGCATCTTATTGCAAGTAAATTTTACTTCAAAAAAGTATATTTTTAAAGAATGATGCAAAATTCAAGAATTTTGAAATAATTTTTACTGTCTTATCAACATATAACTAGTAATAACAGATTATCAAGTATGTTTGATAATAGAAACCAAACAGTTGACAATCTGTTTACTTGTTTGTTTTGCCATGCCACACAGCTTGTGGGATCTTAGTTCTCTGACCAGAGATTGAATCTGAGCCCTCGGCAGTGGAAGCTTGGATTCCTAACCACTGGCCATCATAAAGAACTGATTACAATTTATAATAAGAACTGAATATAATATACTCACCTATTTGATTACCTCCTAATTTTACAGGTTCTGTTTCTAAATTATTTAATTTTCCACTCTCTTGGTTGTTGTTAGAAGCAAGATTGTAAGATAACTGATTAGCAGTCAGGTTTGCCTGAAGCTTCTGAATTTCTGCCTCTTTTATTGCAAGCTTAATCCTGGCACAAAAGAAAATAAACCAAAAATTATTAGAAAGATTCTGTATAAATACCACATACCACTTTCCCCTTTCAAATTAAAAATTTTTAATTCAAAAAAATTTCAACTCTCATACTATGAGTCAACTATTGACCAAGATACAGAAAGTCTTATTTACAACTGATTATGTTGTAAACTAGTTCACCTACTTTAGAAACTTAGTACATAGTCAGCAATTTTACTTTTAGAAATATCTGTTAGAGAAACTCTAGCATATTGTACAGGAAACGTGTATGTCCTTTGTAGCATTATTTGTAATAGAGGAAAACCAGAAATAAGATAACAACTATCAATAAAGGAACAAATAAACTGTGATGTAGCTGTAGGAGAGACTCTTATACAGCTATTAAAATAAAACTAACCACACTAATCCATCCACTGATCAACCATTCTATCTACCTCAACATGCCTGAATTTTAAAAATGATACTGAGTGAAAAAGCAAAATTACAAACCATATTAAAACAGTATATTATGTGTGTGAGTATAAACATATGCAAATGAACTGAAGAACAGATACCCAACTCATGATGGCAGATACTTAAGAATGGGACTAGTGTTAAGGATCAAAGGACATTATCCACCCTGTAATGTTTCCTTTTTTTATTTAAAGAAACAGATTTGAAAAAAATATCAAAAAATGTTAAGAAAAATCAACTCTTAGTTGCAGAAATATGGATATTTGTTATAATACTCTCTACACTTCTCTGTATATTTTTCAACTTCTCAATTAAAGATTTTAAATATCAATTTTTAAAAAACACTGTATTTGCTACAACTTCAGCATCTGAAAACCATACCTCAATTCTGAAATCACCATTTTATTCGTTTCACAGCAGCCAATGTAACTGTCTTCCTTGCTTGACAAACTATTCATCTGGTGCTTAGAAAGAGATGATTTAAAACCAAACATTTCTCTTTTTAACTGCAAGTTTAAAAACAAACATATATAAACTTAAAATATCTATGATATAATTCTTCTTTTTGTGGAACTCCAAGTTTGAAAAACTGTGTGAATTTAATAGAAACAATCTAACAGCCATGAATAGAATGTATAAATTCATTATGAACTATTAACATAATGGGAAAATTACGAGAGTTAAAATAAACCTGCCTTATATAAATCGTTATGGAGAAATCACATAACACTGAGTGAAAAACAACAGAGGCACATATCATACTTTTAAAAAAAGCACTAAACCATATATATATTTTCTGGATACATATGTATGTGGCAATATTTAAAATATGGGCAAGAAGGATACATATGAATTTCAGAATGGTGGCTACCTCTGAGGAGAGAGGAAGAGAATGGGGATCTAACAGTATATAATGAGGCTTTATTTCCCTATAAAATTTTATTCTAAAAATGTCTGAAGTAGATATCACAATATTATCCAGATACAGCAAATGTGCTACATTGGTCTCGGTATGTATTCTGTATGTTCTGAATAATAGAGAATTTTAAAAATTAGTTATGAAAAGGGGCAAGGTAAGCACTTAACGACTATAACCTTCAAACTATAACCAAATCACACTTTTTAGAAATAGAAAAATTCACATTTCCAAACCATGTAACATATATGGATCAGGCATATATTACCATACCACTTTCAGAATCACATATCAAGTAATTCTTGATATTGAGTCAAAGGAAAGTATCAATTTAAAATGAATACTACCTGCATTTGATTACTATCAAATCTCAAAAGCAAACAGTACATTAAAAATCGAAGGTACATTAAAAATATAAGGACTTCCCTGGTAGTCCAGTGGTGAAGACTCTGTGCTACCAATGCAGGGGCCAGGTTTGATCCCTGTTCAGGGAACTAGATCCTACATGCCGCAACTAAAGATCCTGCATGCTGAAACTAAAAAGATCCCACAGGCCATGATGAAGATCTCACACGCAGCAACGAAGATCCTGCGTGCCCCAACTAAGACCCAGCGCAGCCAAATAAATAAATAAATTAATTAATTAAAAAAAAATTCTAAGAGGGACTTCCCTGGCAGTCCAGTGGTTAAGACTCCGCATTTACGCTGTACGGGGACAGCTTCGATCCCAGGCGGGGGAACAAAGATCCCACATGCCACACAACTCGGCCAAATAAATAAATAAATAAATAAATTAAAAATAAAAAAAATAATCTAAGCAAATAATCAGCATCCTAAGAAAGTAGATATTGCAGGGGAATGGGAACCAAGAATCATACATTCTGGTTTTAATTCTGCCAAATTCTGCCACTAGCTAGGTGAACAAATTATTTACTTCCTTGGGTACATTTCTTCATCAATAAAATGACGGTATTGAATTAGATGATTACTAAGGTCCCTTTCAGCTTCATAATTCCATGACAGTTTAAAATTGGTAAAAGTCTACCAACCATCCACATGTGAAATCAATCATGACAAATTTATCTACACCTTTCTCTTGATCTCACCTTTATTTTGTACCTATCAATAACGAATTCCTGACACAAGTATACTTACTTTCTTCCTAATCTCACTTATAAATACAGTCATATATATAACTCATAGAGAAAAGGTGGCTAAATGCTACCATAAAAACAATTTAATGTTCTGTGCAATTCTAATAGGTATATGAAAAGTTGCTCAACAGAGTCAACAGGCAAATGGAAATTAAAACCACAATGTGATACCAATTAATACTCATTAAGACGGCTATAATCAAAAAGACAGACAATAACAAATGTTGGCTAAGATGTACAGAAACAGAAATCCTCATATTTTGCTGGTGAGAATGTAAAACGTTACGGCCACTTTGGAAAACAGTTTGGCACAAATTTACCATGTGACTCAGCAATCCTACTTCTAAGTATCTACTCATGAGAAATGTTTGGACACAGACTTGTAAGCAAATGTCATAACAGCATCATTCATAATAGTTCTAAAGTGGAAACAACCCAAATATCCATCTATTAGTGGATGAATGAATAAGTTGTGGCATATCCATACAAAGGAATATTAAATAGTACAAAGAAATGAAATATTGATACATATCACAATGAAAGATCCTCAAAAACATTAAGAATGCATAAGGCAAAAAACAGATTGAACTTGGTGTACCCCCCCCAAAAAAAAAAAAAAAAAAAAGAATGCATAAGGCCATATAATGTACAATTCATTCATATGAAATGTCAAGAAAAGACAAATCTCTAGAAGCAGAAAGTAGATTAGCAGTTCTCTAGGAGTGGGGATGGGTACAGGGACTAATTATACTTGGGCACAAGGGACCTTTGGGAGATAAAAGTGTTTGAAAACTGGATTGTGGTGATTGTTCCAAAACTTGTAAATTTACTAAATATCATTGAACAATATACTTAAAAGGGGTGAATACTGTGGTACATAAACCTTCCTTTAATAAAACTGTTGTTTAAAAATATTCTGTGCCATTTGTATACGTGGCATCTGAGAGAATGAGAAAGTAGAATAGCAGAAAGGTAAGTTCAGAAAAGAAAAAAGGATTAGATAGAAAAGAACTGATGACTGAAAGCAGACATGTAAGGAAAAAAATAGAATAAAGCAACAACAAAACTATGATCTCATATAAAGCACTTTGGTAAAATTTTCCTTGTCACAAATACTTACTGGTAACTGGGACATAATTTTTTCCAAATTTCTCAGTTCCACCCTTGAACTTTCTATTTCTTGCTGACATAAATCCAGTCTCTCATTCTGTGTTGCAATACGAACTTTTAATTCTCGGTTTTCATTCATTAGAGAAAACTTTTCTCTAAGTATTTCATCTTTGTCCTCTAACTCACTCTCTAGCTTCAGAATACTTTGTCTAGATTCAGTTAGTTGTGCCATGACTTCTGAATTTTTCACTGCCATGATCCTTAATTTCTCCTTTCCATTATTATTTTCTTCTTTTAACTGCCTATGAAGAAAAAAGCATAAATATGAAAACAGAATATACATTTACTTTCAATAATCATATTTAGTTAACCTCACTTTTAAAATATTTTAAAGCTTAATTCTGAAATAATAATACCTGTGCACATTTACTGAGTGCCTACCTTCTGCATGCTAGGCACTCACAACTTTATGTGGCTGGCACCATTATTACTCCCTGCTTAAAGACGAGAAAAACAAGGCAAAGAAATGTTACGAAACTTGCCCAGTATCTCACGATAAGTAGTTTGGCAGAATAATTCCACTATCTTGGAGGCATTTCTGCTCCCTCTTAAAAAGTGTATGACAGGAGAGTTAACTCCAAAATTCTGACACAATATTTTGCAGCATCAAGCAAGTTTTAGATAGTATAAGGAAAAATTGTGAACTATTAGCCACAACTCTAAAAGATAAAGTCTAATTAACCATTAACAGCTTACCATGCAGCAATATTTTTAAATATATATATACCTATAAAAACACGTCAAACATTAAAAGAATCTAATGTTTAGAACTATTATTGTATTTCATCAGTTCCCTTCTTCACGTTTTTAACATCTCTGAAATGAGGTTAGACTAGGTGAAGCTTCATGATTTGAAGAATACATATTTTACTAACTAGCTAATGTGGTCACACTACAAGGACATTATGTCTGTGTTAATTTTTTCTAAATGTATGCAAAGCAAGTATGTTGACTGTATTACTCTGTAAGTATATTAGCAACACATGTTTTATTCATTTAAAATCCTAACTTCGGGCTTCCTAGGTGGCGCAGTGGTTGAGAATCCACCTACCAATGCAGGGGATATGGGTTCAATCCCTGCTCCAGGAATATCCCACATGCCACAGAACAACTAAGCCCATACGCCACAACTATTGAGCCTGTGCTTTAGAGCCCATGAGCCACAACTATTGAGCCCATGTGCTGCAACTATTGAAGCCCACAGGCCAAGAGCCTGTGCTTCGCAACAAGAGAAGCCACGACAATGAGGAGCATGCACACCACAACGAAGAATAGCCCCCACTCACTGCAACTAAAAAGAAAGCTCACGCACAGCAAAAAAGACCCAACACAGCCAATAAAATAAATAAATAAATAAATAAATTTATAAAATCCTAACTTCACAAGTAGAAAACAATTTTAGTCATGGATGCCTATCTTTCTACATAATTTAAGGCCATAATTAGAGTACAAAATATTCTATTTTTTAAATGTTTCAGTTTTTTCTCTATTTCTACACAAAAATTCTTATTCTACAATAGGATACTGTACCTTAATTTCTCTTTCAGAATTTCAAGCTCACTTTTATATAGACCACACTTTTCCTGTAGCCTTTTATTTTCTTTTTCACAGTTAATTAGATTTTTCTCTAATATTTCTTCTTCAGCCTGAACCTAAAACAATAATTTGTTTTAAGTGGACACACTAATGGAGTCATAAGTTTTAGATATTTCAAACTAAAATGTAGTCATTTCAGAAAGAAACAGAAGAGTGGAATAAGTACTCCACAAGTTTAAATCCCCAGTCTTGCATTAAAAGGAGCAAAGTGAACTTTCAGCAACAAAGAACAGGGAGGGGGAATGCTACCACCTGTCCAGAAATGGTTAAGAGCCTACAGAGGGATAACAGCACTATTACCTGAAAGCAGAATTGTCCTGGTCTTATGTGGACAAGGCAAGCAACTCATGTAGGCATGCTGCACCAAGTTACTACATGCTAACTTTAGTGCAAATGTTCCAGAGAAGTAGTTTTTGAAATTTCAGCCAGAAAATACTCCCGAGGAAATCACAGCCCCAAATTTAAAACAATAAAAGTCAAGCACCCAGGTTTGAATAGTGAGAATGGAGGACTGGACAGATCTGCCCCACTTCCTTTGTTATATCTATCTAACTGTAGGGCTCTGTTGATCAGTTTGAAATTCATAATCCTAAGAAGAGATGTGAAAAAAAATCATCTCTTACATTTTCGTTTCTTTCCTCTATAGAGTTCTCCCCCTCCAGGTGGATATTCCCCCTAATAAGAATTCTACCTCCCCTCTTCAGATTACCTTATTAAAAATCCCTTCTACAATATTTCATTCCCACAGGGACCTTTTCCAAAGCTTTCAAAAACAGTGATCTTATCAATTCATACTTAAGACTTCAGTACCTAATGAGATCTTTTTTTTTTTATTTTTATTTTTTATTTATTATTTTTTTTGGGGTACACCAAGTTCAATCATTTGTTTTTATACACATATCCCCGTATTCCCTCCCTTCCTTGACTCCCCCGCCTCGAGTCCCCCCCCCCCCCCGTCCCAGTCCTCTAAGGCATCTTCCATCCTCGAGTTGAACTCCCTTTGTTATACAACAACTTCCCACTGACTATCTATTTTACAGTTGGTAGTATATATATGTCTGTGCTACTCTCTCGCTTCGTCTCAGATTCCCCTTCACCCCCCACCCCCTCCCAAACCTCGAGTTCTCCAGTCCATTCTCTGTATCTGCGTCCTTGTTCTTGTCACTGAGTTCATCAGTACCATTGAAGCTAATGAGATCTTAATTCTTTTATTTTTAATATTTCTTTTATCCTTCTACCTTTCTTTGAACAGAATTTATAAATATTAGTTAAGGATATAAAGAATTTATCTGAATGTCCAATATGTGGCCTCCCTCAAAACATGTATATTATCATACGGTATTACTTGAAGATATTCAATGAATGTAATTAAGCCACTATATTACTATGCACAACCTATTCAAGGCAGCTTCCCTCTGAGCAGAAGAGAGCTCCTCTCAGGGTGTTATGTCTAGGGAGACCAATTAAAGGCTACATAATCTATTCTGCTTTCATTTTCACTGAGGTGATGGGAACAAATTTCCTGCTTTTACTTCTATAGCTCCAAACTGCTCACTCACCCCACCTTTCTCTACATTTTGTTCCTTCTCTTGTCTCCACTCTATTGCTTCTCTAGGTAAGAAAGCTTCTGATCATTATAAGAAGATTGTAAATATTATACTTAACTAATTAATTATAAATTCTTCATTTTCAATGATTTTATTATGAATGAGATCATAAAAATTACGCCCCGCTTTAACCATAAAGATATTCTATTTATGTCTATCTTTATTTTCAGAATTGGACAGTAATACAAAACACTGAATTTGCACAAGTGCCTCTTACCTTTTCCAGTTTTTCAGCCACTTTTTCTTTATAATGTTGGAAAGCTTTACTTAGCTCTTCAGCATTATATAGTGCCTCATTCCTTTGTCGTTCAGCTCTAAAATTTAAAGAGGGTTAATTAATAAAAGGAAAGAATGCTCTGTATTTGCGTATTTAAGTTCCAAAACCTATATCTAACCTATATCTAATTATAAGGAACAACTAGAGAGAAGTAGATCTCTGTGTTAAAAAAAAAAAAAGAGTATAAGGCTTAAAATGGCAAAATGAAAAATGAAGATTAGACTATAATAATTTCTTCACTATAAAATACCTATGAAAAATAAAATAGAACATAAAAATACTTATAAACTTTGAAACACATACATTCTTTTTTTAAAAATTAATTTATTTTTATTTATTGGCTGCATTGGGTCTTCGTTGCTGCACACAGGCTTTCTGTAGTTGCGGAAAGCAAGAGCTACCCTTCGTTGTGCGTGGGATGCTCTTTGTGGTGGTTTCTCTTGTTGTGGAGCACGGGCTCTAGGCACACAGGCTTCAGCAGTTGTGGCATGTGGGTTCAACAGTTGTGGCTCACAGGCTCACAGACCAGGGCTCGAATCCGTGTCCCCTGCATTGTCAGGCGGATTCTTAACCACTATGTTACCAGGGAAGCCCCATACATACGTTCTAATGTGTTGGCAATTTTTTCTCTGTCTGGAAAAGACAAATTAGGGAAGTTGCCTGAGCCTGTATGATAAATTTTCAAATATCAGGTACTACAGAATCAATCCACTATCTAGTATATTAAAAATACTCAGTAAATCCTGTGATCTTTGCAAAAGCAAAGTAAATTTTCAAAATGTATTTCAAATGACAGTAACTTCTACTGATACAAGATATAAAATCTGAATAACAAAATCCAACCACTACCAAGCACTGTCTTAAGCCTAACCATTCTGTCTCATCTCTTAGTTCATCCTGACCTTTGCTCATACCTCTCACAATGAATTGAGACTACTGGGCTGAAACTTGGTCAATTTCATACCCACAACTAAAAATTTTTCTATAGTCAAACTTATTTTTATTACATTATTTTGAAGTTAGTATCTCTTCTCTTATTCAAGGTGAATTCCTTTATCTATACTCTGGATCTTAGTTCTTCACTTTCAGGAACTTACTCTTCCATATTTTCAATCTCTTCTCTATTGGCTTTCAAATTCAAGTGAAAGTATCTCTTACTTCCTGAATATATGTGGTTCTTAAGTTTGGATAGCAGCTGTGGATATCAGAGATGTCTATTTGGTTCCAAGTTTCAAACAAAAAAATAAAGTGTAAACAATAAAGGATTTATCTGAAAATCTAAAAGAATATATTCCATTCCTTAGTTGGCATAGCTAGAACTGAGAAACAAAGGATACCTGTATTTCTCACTTAAACAAACAAAAACCCTCTGTCATCTTTCCTTTCAAGCCAAACTTATCCATTTTATACTTAACTACTCTTCCTCATCACCAATTTTTTTTAAAAAGGTCAAAACATTTTCAGCCACACAGAAAAGAATGGATAAATATATACATGTACTCCTAACCCAACTTTCATGAATCTTAACTCTTTGCTATTTTTGTTTCATGTAGCCTTTCGTATTTTAAGCAAACAAAACATTATAGACATTACAGAGCTGAGGTCCTTGTGTTTCCCTCCAAATCCCATTCCCCTGCCTTCTTCCACAGAGGTAACCATAGTCTGACTTTGTTTTATTATTATCATACATTTTGAACATTCACACGTTAACCAAAAAATCCACAAACAGTACATCATAGTTCATCTATTCTAAGAGGCACATTTTTAACATCTCTAAAATTGGTATGTACTTTACGACTGATGACAGCATACTATAGTTTCATGATGATATTTTTTCTAATGATTACTAAAATAATGGTACATATTAAAATCTGTGAAATCTCACATTCAGTGAAATATCATAGTTTTTTTCATGTTTTTGTACTTTATATGAATGGCACCACAACATATATATCCTTCTACAGACTACTTTTGTTCATTATCATTCAAGTTATATCTATGTTCACTCATATGACTATAGTTCATTAAAAAATCTACTATATACTATTCTGTTGTATAAAAATAGTATAATTTATTCATCCATATTTTTAGCTGATAGACATTGAGGTTGCTTCCAGCTAACACGATGTTGCAAGGAACACCTTGGTGCATAGCTCCTTGGCAATGTGTGTGAGAGTTTCTTTAAGATAAATAACTAGGAGCTGAATTGCTGGATACTTTCCAAAAGGTATTTCAAAGCTGAAGGTACTATGTAGGTACACCATCAATTTATTAAATCCTTTAAAAAAAAAAAGTAGTACAGCGGCTGTACCAATTTACTCTCCCAATCAGAAATGTGTATGAATTTATTATACCACACCTTCACCCACACTTAAAGAAGCAGTATAGAATAAAAATAAATAAAATAGTAACCTATTTAAGCCTCCCAAGGACCCATGATAAAGATAAGTGCTAAAAATGAGGAACTGAGAGGTTAAGTTATTTGCCCAAGATGTCACAGGTTACTGGGAAATGTAACCTGTTTCCATAATCTTTCTACCTAAGCACTTTGCACTACTACCTCTGTCATGGTACTCAATTCATTGTGCCCTAGAGCCACAGTGTTTGGGTCAAATTCTACCTCTACCATTTTCTAAATGGGTGACCTTAACTTCTAATTCAGTTTCTTCATCTATAAAATGAGGATATTATCAATCTCATATGATTGTGTGAGGAATAATGTACGTTATATACCTAAAGCACTTAGAAAAGTATTTACACATAATAAATGCTAAGTTACTATAATTATCATCAAATTTAAAACTTTCGCCAATCTAATAGTGTGAAATGATTGTAGCTTTACAACCTCACTGTAGTTTTAATTTACATTTCTGATGACAGTGTGGTTAAGCAACTTTCATGTTTCATTGGCTATTTGAGTTGTCTGTCCTTTACCGCTTCAGAGTCTTTGTCTTTTATTACTGAATACCCTGCCCCGGACCCTGCCTTTTCTTATTGATTTGTGAGAGTTCTTTACAAATTCCAGATGCTAATCTTTGTGAATTATATTATTTGCAAGCATTATTTATTATTATATTATTTCCCCAAGCATTAGGTTTGTCTTTTTCACGTCTTAATTGAGGTGTTTTATAGAACAGAAGGTTCTTATTTTAACAAAATTTAGCAGTCTTTTCCTATAACATTCATGCTTTTTTGCTCTCATTTTAAAACACTCTTCCCTACCATGAGAAACACAGAAACTATTCCTCTGTATTTTCTCTAAAAGTTTAACTTTTTGCAACTGGGCCTTTAATGCATCTGGAATTTTTTTTTAATGCAGGTACAGTATGAGTCAGGAAACTAATTTAATTTTTTAACCAATACTCAATTCTCCCAGAATCATTTTTTGAAGTTTTTGTTTTTAAAAGTTTAAATCAGCATACCCTTATGTGGATTCACCACTTTTTGAAATTTTGCTACCAGTGCTTTATGTCTCTCACTTCAGAGATTTTTTTGCACTGAACTACATATTCCACAGTAATTAGTAACCTTCACTCCTAAATACTTTAGCACATATCTCCTAAGAATATGAACATTATTTCATATAACCACAAGTAACTATTAAATTTAAGAAATCTAAAATTGATACAATATTACTGTATAATATATAATTCATATATGAATTTTATTAATTGTTCCAAAAATTTCATTATGGAATTTCCTTTTTTCTGATCCAGGATCACTTACTGCTTTTAGTTATCATGTCTCTTTAGTCTCCTTAATCTGGAACATCTTCTCAGCTTTTCTTAGTCTTTCATGACACTGACACTTTTGAGGAATAAACAGTTGTTTTATAGAAGACCAACCTGAGCTTGTCTGATGTTTCCTCACGACTGGTTTCAGGTTATTCATTCTTGAGAGGCACACCACATAAATGGTGTCGTACCCTTCTCACTATATCACATATGAAACACATGATGTCAGTTTGGCACCTTAATTATTGATTCTTCCATCCTCTGCCCTGATTGCAATGCCACCTCTTACACACCAAGATTCCACTGTATGTGTGTTTGCTTAAGAGTCTCTGTTCTGTACCACTGATCTTTTTGTTTATTCCTATACCAATATCACATTGACTTAATTAGTATAACTTTAGAAGTTTTGTTAACTATAGACATGTTCTCCACCTTGGTCTATAGCTTCAAAAGTGGCTTGTTTGTTCTTGGGCATTGGTTCTTCCACATGATTTTCAGGGTTAGTTCATTAAGTTGTACCAAAAATTTTGTTGGGATATTGAGTGAAATTGTACTGAATGTACAAATTATTTTGGGCAAAACTGACACCTTTACGTTAGGTTCCCTTCCAGAAAAATGGTATATACTTCATTTGTTAAATCTTCTCTTAAGACTTTCGAAGAAGTTTTATTATTTTCTCCACTATTAATTATGTCTTTTTAGTCTGATGTTTTGACATCTGGGGCCTTACTGACCCTAGGAAGATTGGCCCTCCCAAGGCTAGCCAATTCTCAGAGACTAGTGAACTACGCACATGGGAGTACACCTTTCATACACAAAGTAAGTAATCCAGAGCCCACTCCCCATTCCTCTATCTGGCTCTTACACTTTGGGCCAACATTCTCCTGTCCTAATCACCCCAGGACCAGGTATTAGACAGCTCAGGACAGCCTTACACTCCAGGCCATGGAAATTATTCATACTAGCCAATCCGAAGGCTGAATACCCTACCTCAACTGTTTCTTCCCACAGAAACCACAGTAACATCTCTTGTTCATGTTTTCTTCCCAACTCTCTCTGCTTTCTGACCAACCCTGACACTTCCCTGTGTGGCCCCTCTGCATGACATATCATGTTTTCTACTTCTAGTAATCTGTGAGTTTAAAAACTTCTTCCTTTATGACAGCCATTTCCATGTCTGTGCATCCTGCCATATCTGATTAAGACAAATCCTGAGTACACACATATATATATATATTTTTGGCTGCATTGGGTCTTCGTTGCTGCATGTGGGCTTTCTTTAGTTGTGGCAAGCAGGGGCTACTCTTCGTTGTGGTGCACAGGCTTCTCATTGTGGTGACTTCTCTTGCTGTGGAGCACGGGCTCTAGGCGTGTGGGCTTCAGTGGTTGCAGCACACGGGCTCAGCAGTTGCAGCATGAGGGCCCTAGAGCACACGGGCTTCAGTAGTTGTGGCATGGGGACTCAGTAGTTGCTGTGCATGGGCTTAGTTGCTCTGTGGCATGTGGGATCTTCCTGGACCAGCGATCAAATCCATGTCTCCTGCATTGGCAGGTGGATTCTCAACCACTGCACAACCAGGTAAGTCCCTTGAGAACATTTTTTAAACCTCCATTCAGATTGTACTTATTGAGGGGAGAAGAAAGATGGCAGCGAAGTAGAAGGACATGGAATGCATCCCTCTCCACAGATGCATCAGGAATACATCAAAAGATGCAATAATTTCCACAGAGAACCAGCTGAACACCAGCAGATGACCTCAGACACCAGAAAGGACTGCAAAGATCCTGATATAATTGGGTAGGACAGAGGGGGAAAAGAAAAGGAGAAAGAGGAGGAGAAGAAAGGAAAGGGACAGGTCCCACCCTGCAGTGGGGCGATCTGAAACAGAGATGAGATTGCTGAATTTGGCGAAAAATCCCTTATCTGACAGGGAAACCCCTTCTCCAACGGGGAATTTCCCTGGGTCAGAAGGGAGGCATTTGGGACTGTTCAAAGAGGGTGAAGAAGCTGATCTGTGGCAGACGGGAAAGAGTGAGAAACACACAGGGTGTCTGTACCACAGCTCAGCGTGTCCATACTGAGACGTCAGTTCACAGATGAACAGGGGTCTGGGAGCTGGAACTTGGGAACCTGAGAACTGGTTCAGGGTGAGAAACATTGTTGGCAGTGGAGAGCCGTACTGAGAGGACAGGAGGGAAGAAATCCACAGTGGAGAATGCCTACTGCGGAAAGCTGGGTGGCCATGGCGGCGGCTCGATACTGTTGACTCATAAGCAGTGGGGAGGAGCCACGGGTGCAGCCTCCCTCTTGGCACCTGCAACGGACAAAGGAAGGACCCCTCTGGGCCTGGCTAACGCATTCAGGGATAAAAAAGGCCCGCGGGCGGGGCTGGCCTAGAGTGCCTGCAGCCGAGAGCCAGAAGTCCGCAGTGGCCCAACTCTGGAGACATTCTGTTTACACCTGAGCTGCTGGCGTCCCTCTGCAACAGGCACTGCCACGGCCGACTGAGCAGCCATGACCCAGGCAGGGTGCCCCAACAGAGTCGTAGCAGGGAGGAGGAACTGCGGCTGTAGTTGCTCTCTAAGCCTGAGCCGCCGCAACCTAGGCAGGGTGCCACTGCTCACTCACTCCCAGGGGAAGGAGCCACTATTGTACCCTCTCTCTCCCTACACACCGGTGCTTACAGAAGAACAATAAAGGAAGCTCTATTGGTTGCAGAGTAACACAAAAAGCCCAAGGCAGGTAGAAGGACACTTACAGCTGAGACCACAAGGAAACAGAAATATTATTATTAATACTCTTGATCTGGTCCATTCTGGGGTCAGTTCTACCCTTTTTTTAAAAATTAATTACGACCTTAGTCCTAAGTGATCTCAACGTTTTATAACATATTTTTTAGTCTATTTTTTATTCTATTTTTGTTTTTAGCCTTTTTATATATTTCTATTTCTAGTTAAGTTTTTTGTAGTGCAGACTGCATCTCTCCTACCTTCTTTCCATCTCTATCTTTTATACATTTCTATTTTTTTCTTTTTCTTTTCCTATTTCCAGTCACACTACAATCTTCTGTTGTCCTGTCTTCCATCCTTTTTTAGTTTCTTTTATCTTAATATACTTATAAGCAATATTATCAGTCTGCTCTGTTTCCTTGCTTTATTCTCCAGATGACACGCTGCTTTGGTTTTTATTGTTAGCTTCTGTCTTTATCTTAGTTCTAAGTATAACTGTCTGATTTTGTTCTGAGAATCTTCAGTCTGTCTGGTGGTACTCTTGCTCTTTATTATTTTTGGTCCCAGCTTTCAAAACCTCCTTGGATTTGTATTTGTGTGTGTGTGGTGTTTTGTTTTTTTGTTTGTTTGTTTGTTTGCCTTTTGGTTTTGAATTTCTGTTGGTTTTCTCTTTGACTGTCTGATGGCATACTGGGGTTCTTCTGTCAGGTCTTTCTAGTGCCTTATGTTCTACTGGATTCAGTATTTGTGTGTCTTGTACATGCATGTGTTTCCTTGATTTAGTATTTGTTTGACTCAACACTCAGCCATTAGTCTGGGGCTTGGACAGTCTTCTTTAAACCCCTTTATTGCCAGGACAAGCAACCTCTGAAACCTGGATTACTCCATCAGAAGTCAAGTAGGAGGCTCTGGGGAGGGAGAATTCAATCCAGGATGCTAGACTACTAGGGAGTCCTCAGACACAGGGGAGATTAACTGCAGAGAACTCTCACAGAGCCCTGTATCAGAGTCTAAGACCCAGCTTCGTCCGACTGTCTGCAACTGCCAGTGCTGGATACCTCACACCAAACTACAAACAAGACAGGAACACAAACCCACCCATCAGCATAGAGACTACCTAAAGCCATATTAAGCTCACAGATACCCTAAAACACACCACCTGATAAGGCCCTGCTCATCAGAGAGAAAAGACACAGAGCCACACACCGGAAAGCAGACACCAGACCCCCCCCACCAGGAAGCCTACTCAAGACAATGGACAAACCCCACCACAGGGGGCAGAGGGCAGAAACAAGAGGAATTACTACTAGGAAGCATAGGGAAAGGAGACAGCAAATCCTATAAATAAGACAAAATGAGAAAACAAAGAAACGCCATGCAGGCAAGGGAGAAGGAAAAAACCCCACAAGACCAAATAAATAGGCAGAAGAACGAATAAGTGAGTTGGAAGATAGAATGGGGGAAATAACTGCCACAGAGAAGGAAAGAGAAAAAAAGAATAAAAAGAATAGAAGACAGTCTCAGAGATCTTGGTGACAACATTAAGCACACAAACATTCGAATCATAGGCATCCCAGAAGAGGAAGAAAAAAAGAAAGGGTCTGAGATAATATTTGAAGAGGTTATAGTAGAAAACTTTCCCAACATGGGAAAGGAAATAATTAATCAAGTGCAAGAAGCACAGAGAGTCCCATACAGAATAAACCCAAGGAGAAATACACCAAGACACATATTAATCAAACTTACAACAACTAAACATAAAGAGAAAATATTAAAAGCAGCAAGAGAAAAGCAACAAATAAGATATAAGGGAAAACCCATAAGGATAACAGCTGATCTTTCTGCAGAAACTCTGTAAGCCAGAAGGGAGTGGCAAGATATAGTGAAAGTCCTGAGAGAGAAAAACCTACAGCCAAGAATAATCTACCCAGCAAGAATCTCATTCCGATTCGACAGAGAAATCAAAAGCTTTACAGACAAACAAAAGTTAAGAGAATTCAGCACCACCAAATCAGCCTTACAACTGCTTAAGGAACTTTTCTAAGTAGGAAACACAAGAGAAGGAATAGACCTACAAAAACAAACCCAAAACAATTAAGAAAATGGTAATAGGAACACACATGTCAATAACCACCTTAAATGTAAATGGATTAAATGCTCCAACCAAAAGACATAGACTGGCTGAATGGATACCAAAACAAGACCCTTCTATATGCTGCCTACAAGAAACCCACTTCAGACCAAGGGATACATATAGACTGAAAGTAAAGGGATGGAAAAAGATATTCCATGCAAATGGAAGTCAAAAGAAAGCTGGAGTAGCAATACTCAGATCAGACAAATTAGACTTGAAAGTGAAGACTATTACAAGAGACAAGGAAGGACACTACATAATGATCAAGGGATCCATCCAAGAAGAACATATAACAATTGTAAATACCTATGCACCCAACATAGGAGCACCTCAATACATAAGGCAAATGCTAACAGCCATAAAAGGGGACATCGACAGGAACACAATAATAGTAGGAGACTTTAATACCCACTTACGTCAATGGACAGATCATCCAAACAGAAAATAAGTAAGGACACACAAGCTTTAAATGACACATTAGACCATCTCGACTTAATTGATATTTATAGGACATTCCATCCAAACTACAGCATACACTTTCTTCTCAAGTTCACATGGAACGTTTTCCAGGATAGATCACATTTTGGGTCACAAATCAAGCCTCGGTAAATGCAAGAAAACTGAAATTGTATCAAGCATCTTCTCTGACTACAATGCCATGAGACTAGATATCAATTACAGGGAAAAAAAACTGTAAATATGGGGATATGTGTATAAAAACAGATGATTGAACTTGGTGTACCCACCCAAAAAAAAAAATTAAAAAAAAAAAAATTTTTTTTTTAAATTAAAAAAAAAAAATCACACACACAAATAAAAACAACTGTAAAAAATACAAACACATGGAGGCTAAACAATATGCTATTAAACAAGCAAGAAATTACTAAAGAAATCAAAGAGGAAATCAAAAAATAGCTAAAAACAAATGACAATGAAAACACAACAACCCAAAACCTATGGGATGCAGCAAAAGCAGTTCTAACAGGGAAGTTTATAGCAATGCAGTCCTACCTCAAGAAACAAGAAGAATGTCAAATAGACATCCTAACCTTACAACTAAAACAATTAGAAAAAGAAGAACAAAGAAACCCCAAAGCGAGCAGAAGGAAAGAAATCATAAAAATCAGATCAGAAATAAATGAAAAAGAAATGAAGGAAATAATAGCAAAGATCAATGAAACTAAAAGTTGGTTCTTTGATAAGATAAACAAAATTGATAAACCATTAGCCAGACTCATCAGAAAAAAAGGGAAGATGCAAATCAATAGAATTAGACATGAAAAAGGAGAAGTAACAACTGACACTGCAGAAATACAAAAGATTTTGAGAGACTACTACAAGCAACTATATGCCAATCAATTGGATAACCTGAAAGAAATGGATAAATACTTAGAAAAATACAATCTTCCAAGACTGAACCAGGAAGAAATACAAAATATGAACTGACCAATCACAAGTATGGAAATTGAGACTGTGATTAAAAATCTCCCAACAAACAAAAGCCCAGGGCCAGATGGCTTTACAGGTGAATTCTATCAAACATTTAGAGAAGAGCATACACCTATTCTCAAACTCTTCCAAAATATGGCAGAAGGAGGAACGCTCCCAAACTCATTCTATGAGGCCACCATCACCCTGATACCAAAACCAGGCAAAGATGTCACAATAAAAGAAAATTACAGGCCGATATCACTGATGAATATAGATGCAAAAATCCTCAACAAAATACTAGCTAACAGAATCCAACAGCACATTGAAAAGATCTTACACCATGATCAAGTGGGGTTTATCCCTGGAATGCAAGGATTCTTCAATATATGCAAATCATATCAACAAAATGAAGGATAAAAAACATATGATAATCTCAAGAGATGCAGAAAAAGCTTTTGACAAAACTCAACATCCATTTATAATAAAAAAAAACTCTCCAGAAAATGGGCATAGAAGGAAATTACCTCAACATAATAAAAGCCATATATGAGAAACCAAAAGCCAACATCATTCTAAATGGTGAAAAACTGAAAGAATTCCCTCTAAGAACAGGAACAAGACAAGGGTATCCACTCTCACCATTATTATTCAACATAGTTTTGAAAGTTTTAGCCACAGCAATCAGAGAAGAAAATGAAACAAAAGGAATCCAAACTGGAAAAGAAGTAAAATTGTCACTCTTTGCAGATGACATGATATTATACATAGAAAACCCTAAAGATTATACCAGAAAACTGCTAGCCCTAATCGATGAATTTAGTAAAGTAGTAGGATACAAAATTAATGCACAGAAATCTCTTGCATTCGTATACACTAACAACGAAAAAGCAGAAAGAGAAATTAAGGAAACTCTCCCAGTTACTATTGCAACAAAAAGAATAACATACCTAGGAATAAACCTGCCTAAGGAGGCAAAAGACCTGTACTCAGAAAACTATAAGGCACTGATGAAAGAAATCAAAGATGATACAAACAGATGGAGAGACATGCCATGTTCTTGGATTGGAAGAGTCAGCATTGTGAAAATGACTATCCTACCCAAAACAATTTAAAGATTCAGTGCAATCCCTATCAAATTACCAATGGCAATTTTCACAGAACTAGAAAAAGAAATCTTACGATTTGTATGGAAAACGCAAAAGACCCTGAATAGCCAAAGCTATCTTGAGAAGGAAAGACAGAGTTGGTGGAATCAGGCTTCCTGACTTCAAACTATACTACAAGGCCACAGTGATACTGGCACAAAAATGGAAAGGAAGATCAGTGGAACAGAATAGAGAACCCAGAGACAAACCCAAGTACGTATGGGAACCTTATCTTTGACAAAGGAGGCACGAGTATACAATGGAAAAAAGACAGCCTCTTCAATAAGTGGTGCTGGGAAAACTGGACAGCAACATGTAAAAGAATAAAATTGGAACACTTCCTAACACCATACACAAAAATAAACTCAAAATGGATTAAAGACCTACATGTAAGGCCAGACACTATCAAACTCCTAGAGGAAAACATAGGCAGAACACTCTATGACGTACAATCAAAGCAGGATCCTTTTTGACCCACCTCCTAGAATAATAGAAATAAAATTAAGAATAAACAAATGGGACCTAATGAAACTTAAAAGTTTTTGCACAGCGAAAGTAACCATAAACAAGACAAGAAGACAATCCTTAGAATGGGAGAAAATACTTGCCAACAAAGCAATGGACAAAGGATTAATCTCCAAAATATACAAGCAGATCATGCAGCTTAATACCAAAAAAGAAAATTACCCAATCCACAAATGGGCAGGAGACCTAAATAGAGACTTCTCCAAAGAAGACATACAGATGGCCAACAAACACATGAAAAGATGCTCAACATCACTACTCATTAGAGAAATGCAAGTCCAAACCACAATGAGGTATCACCTCACACTGGTCAGAATGGCCATCATCACAAAATCTAGAAACAATAAATGTTGGAGAGGGTGTGGAGAGAAGGGAACTCTCCTGCACTGTTGGTGGGAATGTAAGTTGGTACAGCCACTATGGAAGACAGTTTGGAGGTTCCTTAAACAACTGAAAATAGAAATAACATATGATTCAGTAATCCCACTACTAGGCATATACCCAGAGAAAACCAAAATCCAAAAAGAAACATGTACCATAATTTTCACTGCAGCACTATTTACAATCACCAGGACGTGGAAGCAACCTAAATGCCCATCAACAGATGAACGGATAAAGAAGATGTGGCACATATATACAATGGAATATTACTCAGCCACAAAAAGGAATGAAATGGAGCTATATGTAATGAGGTGGATAGATCTAGAGTCTGTCATACAGAGTGAAGTAAGCCAGAAAGAGAAAAACAAATACTGTATGCTAACTCATATATACGGAATCTAAAAAAAAAAAATGGTACTGATGAACTCAGTGACAGGCGAGAATAACGATGCAAATGCAGAGAATGGACTGGAGGACACAGGGATGGGGGGGCGGGGGGCAAAGTGGAAGCTGGGATGAAGTGAGAGAGTAGCATAGACATATATACAGTACCAATTGTAAAATAGATAGTGGGAAGTTGCTGTATAACAAAGGGAGATCAACTCGATGATGGGTGATGCCTTAGAGGGCCAGGACAGGGAGGGTGGGATGTAGTCATGTGAGGGAGGGGTTATGGGGATATATATATAAATACAGCTGATTCACTTTGGCATACCTCAAAAGCTGGTATGAAAGTGTAAAGCAATTATATTCCAATAAAGAGCTTAAAAAAAGAGTAATAAAATGGAAAGATAAAGTACAAAAAAAAATATTGTACCTATCTACTGTAGATTTTTTCATATTTAACCTATAGTTATTACTTTAATTTTTTATTAAGTGCTCAAGTCTTAAGTGAATAAATTTGTATATATGTATGTACCCACATAACTACTATTCAGATCAAATATAGAACATTTCCAGGAGTCAAAAGGCTGCCTTGTGCACCCTCCCAGTCAATACTCTTCACCCAAAAAGGTAAGCAGTATTTGGACTTTCAACACCACATATTAATTTTGCCTATTCTTGATTTCTTAAGCAAATAATCGTTTGCATCTGGCTTCCTTTGCTTAACCTATCTGTGATATTCATCCCTGCTGTTAAATAGCTATAGTTGCTCTTTTTCACTGATGCACATATTTCTGAATGCAAATATATTTATTAATTCTATTGCTGATGAACACTTAGCAATTATGAACAAAGCTACTTTTAGCATCCTCACACGTCTTATGATAGATACAGGTCTTCATTTTTCTAGGAGTGGATGCTGGATCATAGGGTGACTTACGTTTAGATTTAGTAGATACTGGCAGTTTTCCAATGTCCTTTTACCAATATATACTCCCACTAGGAATACATTAGAATTCCAGTTGCTCTACAACATTCAAAACTTAATACTGTGAGTCTTTTTCATTTTAGCCACCATGGAACTGTTTCCTTTCATGATCATCGTTTTAATTATTTTACTTTCTTTGGGGAAATTTCTAATGATTGATTCAATAACTTTAATGGCTAAACGACTATTAAGGTTTTCAATTTATTCTTGTTAGTTTTGTTAAACTTAATTTTGTTGGTAAATCATTTATTTAGTCTAAGTTTTCAAATGTAGTATCCTAAAATGCTTCATAGTACTTTTTCTTATTTCTTAAATCATAGATAAGTCTGTAATTTAGGAGTCTCTTTCCAATTCCAATATTGGTTTTTGTGCCTCTTCTCCTGCATTAATCTTGTCTGATGCCCATTACCTTGGTCACTGTGAAAAGAACCAGATTTAGGTTCTGGGAATTCTCTATTGTTTCTTTGTTTTCTATTTACTCATTTCATCCTTATCTTTATTATTTAATTACTTCTATTTTTCTTTTGGTCAAGCCCTTTCTTTTATGTCCTTTTCCTGATTACATAAATTCAATGTTTTAGCTCATTCATATACTAATTTTAACATATGCACAGGAGAGTAAAAATTTTCTTCTAACAATGTCTTTGGCTACAGCCCACAAGCTGCAGTATTTTTTATATCATTCAGTTTGAAGTCTTCTAATTTTCAGCACAATTTCTTTTTTATTTATTTATTTATTTATTTATTTATTTATTTATTTATTTATTTATTTTTTAAGAACTTTTATTGAGATGCATTTAACAGACAATAAACAGCACATATTTAGAGTGTACAATTGGGTATCCCAATCTCCCAATTCACTTCTCCCCCAACCCTCCCTGCTTTCCCCACTTGGTGTCCATGTGTTTGTTCTCTACACCTGTGTCTCTATTTCTGCCTTGCATTTCCTCTTTCATAGTTGTTAGCATTTGCCTTATGTATTGAGGTGCTCCTATATTGGGAGCATATATATTTATAATTGTTATCTCCTCTTCTTGGATTGATCCCTTGATCTTTATGTAATGTCCTTTCTTGTCTCTTGTAACATTTTTTATTTTAAAGTCTATTTTATCTGATGTGAGTATTGCTACTCCAGCTTTCTTTTGATTTCCATTTGCATGGAATATCTTTTTCCATCCCCTCACTTTCAGTCTGTATGTGTGCCTAGGTCTGAAGTGGGTCTCTTCTAGACAGCATATGTATGGGTCTTGTTTTTGTATCCATTCAGCCAGTCTGTGTCTTCTGGTTGGTGCATTTATTCCATTTACATTCAAGGTAATTGTCGATATGTATGTTTCTATGATCATTTTCTTAATTGTTTTGTTGTTGGTTTTGTAGGTCCTTTTCTTCTCTTATGTTTCCCGCTTAGAGAAGTTCCTTTAGCATTCGTTGTAGGGCTGGTTTGGTGGTGCTGAATTCTCTTAGCTGTTGCCTGTCTGTAAAGCTTTTGATTTCTCTGTCGAATCTGAATGAGATCCTTGCTGGGTAGAGTATTCTTGGTTGTAGGTCCTTCCCTTTCATCACCTGAAATATATCATGCCACTCCCTTCTGGCTTGCAAAGTCTCTGCTGAGAAATCAGCTGTTAACCTTATGGGAGTCCCCTTGTATGTTATTTGTCATTTTTCCCTTGTTGCTTTTAATAACATTTCTCTATCTTTAATTTTTGTCAACTTTACTATATGTCTTGGCGTGTTTCTCCTTGGGTTTATCCTGCCTGGGACTCTCTGTGCTTCCTGGACTTGGGTAGCTATTTCCTTTCCCATGTTAGGGAAGTTTTCAACTATAATCTCTTCCAATATTTTCTCAGGTCCTTTCTCTCCCTCGTCTCCTTCTGGGGCCCCTATAATGCGAATGTTGGTGCGTTTAACATTGTCCCAGAGGTCTCTTAGGCTGTCTTCAGTTCTTTTCATTCTTTTTTCCTTATTCTTTTCTGCATCAGTGATTATCATCATTCTGTCTTCCAGGTCACTTAGTCGCCCTTCTGCCTCAATGAATCTGCTATTGGTTCCTTCTAGTGTATTTTTCATTTCAGTTATTGTGTTGCATATCTCTGTTTGTTTGCTCTTTAATTCTTCTAGATCTTTGGTAAACTTTTTGATCTTTGCATCCAGTCTTTTTTCAAAGTCCTGGATCATCTTCACTATCATTATTCTGAATTCTTTTTCTGTAAGGGTGCCTATCTCCTCTTCATTTAGTTGTTTTTCTGGGGTTTTATCCTGTCCCTTCATCTGGTACAAAGTCCTCTGCTTTTTCATCTTCTCTATCTTTCTATGGCTGTGGTTTTCAGTTCCACAAGACGGGATACTGCTGATACTGCTTGATACTGCTGTCTGCCCTCTTGTGGAGGAAGCTATCTAGGAGGCTCATGGGTGCTTCCTGATGGGAGGGACTGATGGTGGGTAGGGCTGGGTGGGTGGAGCTCAGTAAGACTTTAATCCAATTTGGTGGGTGGAGCTCAGTAAAACTTTAATCTGCTTGTCTGCTAATGGGTGGGGCTGTGTTCACACCTTGTTGGTTGTTTGGCCTGAGGCCACCTAGTGCTGGAGCCCACAGGCTCTGTGGTGGGGCTAATGGCGGACTCTGGGAGGGCTCACACCAATGAGCACTTCCCAAAACCCCTGCTGCCAGTGCCCCTGCCTCCTCGGTGAGCCACAGCTGCCCCCCACCTCTGCAGGCAACCCTCCAACACCAGCAGGTAGGTCTGGTTCAGTCTCCTATGGGGTCACTGCTCCTTCCCCCTGGGTCCTGGTGAGCACATTTTTGTGTGTGCCCTCCAAGAGTGGAGTCTCTGTTTCCACAAGTCCTGTGGCGGTCCTGCAATCAAATCTCGCTGGCTTTCAGAGTCTGATTCTCTGGGGATTCCTCCTCCCGTTGCTGGACTCCCAGGTTGGGAAGCCTGATGTGGGGCTCAGAACCCTCACTTTAGCAGGTGGACTTCTGCCCGTATAACTGTTCTCCAGTTTGTGAGTCACCCACCCAGAATTTATGGGATTTGATTTTAATGCGATTGCGCCCCTCCTACCATCTCATTGCAGCTTCTCCTTTGTCTCTGGATGTGGGGTGTCTTTTTTGGCAAGTTCCAGTGTCTTTCTGTCGATGATTGTTCAGTAGTTAGTTGTAATTCTGGTGCTCTTGCAAGAGGGTGTGTGCGTAAGTCCTTCTACTCCGCCATCTTAATCCAGCACAATTTCCTCAATGGTCCATGAGTAGCAAGAAGATTGATTTCAAATTTTCAAACATACATGATTTTGGGGGTGGGTTGTTATATATAATTTAATTATACTGTGGTCTGAGGTGATATGTATGACAAATATTTTTATCTTTGTTAAAATTCATGCTTTCTGGCAGAGTGAGGTAACAAATTATAAATGTTCCAGGAGTGCCTGAAAAAATGTAAATTCTCAAATTGTTGGCTCCATACATACATCTATTAGTTCAAAGTTATTAGTCACTCAACTCTTCAGCTTCTTACTTTTTGTTGCTTAATCTAACAATTCTAGTAAATGTGTAAAAATGTTCCCTGAATGATTACAGATTTGTTCATTTCTATTTGAAATTCTGTTATTTTCTTTATGTATTTTGGAACTAAATTATTAAATAAATATAAGTTTACAATCTTTATAGCTTCCTGCTTAAGTGTTACCTAAACACATATATAAGTTCTTTTTTAACTCTAGTAATGCTTGTTGCACTTAAATCTATTCTGTGTGATATTAATACAGCCATTTCTTTGTTTTGGTGACTATTTGCTTGAAATATTTCTTTTCATCCTTTTGCATTCATCTTTTCTGTGTCCTTAATGATGTTGTGCTTTTTTTTATTTTGACTTACAATTTTGTATTTAGTTTCTGCTGTACAGCACAGTGACTCTGTTATACATATATACATATATTTTCATATTATTTACCATTATGGTTTATCACAGGGTATTGAGCATAGTTTCCTGTCCTATACAGTAGGACCCTGTTCTTTATCCTGTGCCCTTATGTTTTAAGTAAGTCTCATTAACAGCATAAAACTAAACAATCTCTGACTTTATCCTGGCTTTTTAATCCATTATGATTAATTATCACCCCAAAAAATAAGTCTTTGCAAAGGTTTTGATCTTTCAATACCCAAATGCCAATCTTCATTCTAGTTCTTCAAAAATCTCCAAGAGTCTTCATTTCACATCCCTACCTAAAAATCTCAATTGCCTATTTATGCTCTCTAGGTTAAAATACAAATCTTTTGGGACTTCCCTGGTGGCGCAGTGGTTAAGAATCCACCTGCCAGTGCAGGGTACATGGGTTTGATCCCTACTCCAAGAAGATCTCACATGCCATGGAGCAACTAAGCCCATGTGCCACAACTACTGAGCCTGCGCTCTAGAGCCCATGAGCCACAACTACTGAAGCCTGCTTGCTTAAAGCCCGTGCCCCGCAACAAGAAGCTCGTGTCCCGCAATAAAGAGTAGCCCCCACTAGCCACAACTAGAGAAAACCCGCACCCAGCAATGAAGACCGAACACAGCCAAAAAGAAATTAAAAAATAAAAGTTACTTAAAAAAAAAACAAAACAGGTTTGTAAGGCAGAAATAGAGACACAGATGCAGAGAACAAACATATGGACACCAAGGGGGTTGGGGGGGGGTGGTTAGGGTGGGATGAATTGGGAGATTTGGATTGCCACATATACATTACTAATAAGAAAAAAATATCAAATTGTACACTTTAAACATATGCAGTTTATTGTATGTCAACTGTATCTCAATAAAAGTTCTTAAAAAAATAAACAAATAAAAAAACAAATCTTTTGGCATGAAACACAAAGCTATTTACCATTTACAGTCAATACTAAGCCTATCTTTTCCTCATATCCTACTACACCTGTCTATTTATAAGAACACAAAACTCCTAGCTTTCTTCAGATATGATGTTCTTTTATACTTCTACAGCTTTGCACATCCTGTCCAGAACGTGTCCATCCCTACTTATTCACCTTATGACAGCAAAGTCAATACCCTACCCTAAAAATCGTCTCTTATCTAAGTTCTACAGAGAGAATGAGTCACTCTTTCTTTGTACTCTTCTTAGTTATATTATAAGGCTGGTCTTCATGTATTATTATCTTGTTATTTTAAATAATCATGTATAAAAAGCTCATCTGAGTAAGTAAAATCTGAATTTCAGAATATTTAACCACACCATTTACATTTACAATAGCTACATTTGTTAGTGTTTATTATTTAGCACCTTACATTTCTTTTTTCACTTATTTGTCACATCAAGACAATATCATCTTGACTTAAGAGATTAACAAACTGAGGCTCAAGAACTCAGAGGAAAATATAGGAAAAACACTCTTTGACATAAATCACAACAAGATCTTTTTTGACCCACCTCCTAGTGTAATGAAAATGAAAACAAAAATAAACAAATGGGACCTAATTAAACTTAAAAGCTTTTGCACAGCAAAGGAAACCATAAACATGATGAAAAGCCAAACCTCAGAATGGGAGAAAATATTTGCAAACAAAGCAATGGAAAAAGGATTAACCTCCAAAATATACAAACAGCTAATGCCCCTCAATATAAAAAAAAATAACCCAATCAAAAAATGGGTGGAATACTTAAATAGACATTTCTCCAAAGAAGACATACAGATGGCCAAGATGAAAAGATGCTCAATGTCACTAAATATTAGAGAAATGCAAATCAAAACAACAATGGGGTACAACCTCACACTGGTCAGAATGGCCATCATCAAAAAAATCTACAAATAATAAATGTTAGAGAGGGTGTGGAGAAAAGGGAACCCTTTTGCACTGTTGTTCGGAATGTAAATTGATAACAGGATGGAGGTTCCTTAAAAAACTAAAAGTACAACTACTGTATGACCCAGCAACCCCATTACTGGGCATATACCCTGAGGAAACCATAATTCAAAAAGACACATGTATCCCAGTGTTCACTGTAGCACTATTTACAATAGCCAGGACATGGAAACAACCTTAGTGTCCAACGACAGATGAATGGATAAAGATGTGGTGGGACTTCCCTGGTGGTCCAGTGGGTAAGACTCCATGCTCCCAATGCGGGATGCCTGGGTTCGATCCAGGCTGGGGAACTAGATCTCACATGAATGCCATAACTAAGAAGCCTGCATGCCACAACTCATAAGTCTGAATGCTACAACTAAAAGATCCCATGAGCCTCAACGAAGATTTCATGTGCCACAACTAAGATCCAATCCAGCCAAAATAATTGAATAAATGAATAAATAAATAAATAAGTTTTTAACTTTAAAAAAAAAAAAAGAAGATGTGGTACATATATACAATGAAATATTACTCGGCCATGAAAAGGAATGAAATTGGATCATTTGTAAAGATGTGGATGGACCCAGAGTCTGTCATAGAGTGAAATAAGCCAGAAAGAGGAAAACAAATATTGCATATTAACACATGTGGAATCTAGAAAAATGGTACAGATGAACCTAGTTCCAGGGCAGGAATAGAGATGTAGACGCAGAGAACGGACATGTGGACACCAGAGAGTGGGGGTGGGTGGGAATGAACTGGAAGATTAGATTTGACATAAATGCACTACCATGTGTAAAACAGATAGCTAGTGGGAACCTGCAGTATAGCACAGGAAGCTCAGCTTGGTGCTTTGTGATGACCTAGATCGATGGGATGGCGGTGGGGGTGGGGAGGGGAGTTTGTGGGAGGAACGTCGAAGAGGGAGGGGATATATATATACACACATATAACTGATTCACTTCATTTGTACAGCAGAAACTAACACAATATTGCAAAGCACTTATACTCCAATAAAAAACAAAGTTATAGAGAAGATTTAAATTAGTAAAAAAAAAAAAAAAGGTTAAATAGTTTCCCCAAGGTAACAAAGTCACTGAGAGGTAAAAGCTGGCTGTTTGACTCCAAAACCTAAATATTTCCACTAAGTAATAGTGCCTACCACATATATATTGTAACTGGAACTATGCTAATATGCTGAAAAAATGTTCTTTCAAACCCATTTTAATGAAAAAACGACATACATGGGTTTTGAGCAGTTTTTAGAAGTTTACATGCACACCCAAACAAATATTTATCTATTTATGACAACTTTTCAAAAAACACTTTCTTCATAACATTATTTATATCATAGTATAAATTTTTAAAACAAATATTTGTTGCTAGAGAAGATAAAAATGCAGATTATGATTTTACCCTGTGCAAAAGCTGTTATAGGGGCTTCCCGCTAGCACAGTGGTTAAGAATCCTCCTGCCAATGCAATGGACACGGGTTTGATCCCCTGGCCGGGAAGATTCCACATGCCTCGGAGCAACGAAGCCAGTGCGCCACAACTACTGAGCCTGCGCTCTAGAGCCTGTGAGTCACAACTAATGGGCCCAATGCTCCGCAACTACTGAAGCCTGCACACCTAGAGCCCATGCTCTGCAACAAGAGAAGCCACCACAATGAGAAGCCCACGCACCACAAAGAAGAGTAGCCCTGCTCTTTGCAACTACAAAAAGCCCGTGTGCAGCAACGAAGACCCAATGCAGCCAAAAATAAATAAATAATAAATAAATAATAAGCCTTAAAAAAATTAATGGACAAAAAGGAACATTAAATTTTATACTGCCAAATTTCTGAAAATTTTTCACTTCAAAAACTAGGTAGAGGGACATCCCTGGTGGTGGACTGGTTAGGACTTCTCCTTCCAATGCAGGGGGTGTGGATTTGATCCCCGGTCAGGTAGCTAGGATCCCACATGCCTTGCAGCCAAAAAGACAAGACATAAAACAGAAGCAATATTGTAACAAATTCAGCTAAGACTTTAAAAATGGTCCACATCAAAAAGAAATCTAAAAAAACAAACAAAAAAATCCTAGGTAGAATTTTTTTTTAAAGCCAAAAAAAGGTGGGGGGGGAGGTGGCGAAGATCTAAATAGACATTTCTCCAAAGAAGACATACAGATGGCCAACAGGCACATGAAAAGATGCTCAACACTGCTAATTATTAGAGAAATAAAAATTAAAACTACAATGAGGTATCACCTCACACCAGTCAAAATTGCCATCATCAAAATGTCTACAAGTAATAAATGCTGGAGAGGGCATGGAGAAAAGGGAACCCTCCTATACTATTGCTGGGAATGTGAACTGGTATAGCCACCATGGAGAACACTAAGGAGGTTCCTTAAAAAACTAAAACAGAGCTACCATATGATCCAGCAATCCTAGTCCTGGGCATATATCCAGAGAAAACCATAATTTGAAAAGATACACACACCCCAATATTCACCACAACACTATTTACAATAGCCAAGACATGGAAGCAACCTAAATGTCCACGACAAATGAATGCATAAAGAAGATGTGGTGTATATATATACAATGGAATACTATTCAGCCATAAAAAAGAATCAGATAATGCTATTTGCAGCAACATGGATGGACCTAGAGATAATCCTATTAAGTGAAGTAAATTATCAGAGAAAAACAAATATCATATGACATCACTTGTCTGTGGAACCTAAAAAATTGATACAAATGAACTTATTTACCAAACAGAAATAGACTCATAGACACAGAAAATAAACTCATGGTTACCAAAGAGGAAATGTTAAGCAGAGGGACAAATCAGGAGCTTGGGATGAACATACACACACTACTATTTATAAGACAGATGACCAACAAGGACATACTGTACAGCACAGGGAACTCTACTCAATATTCTGTGATAACCTTTAAGAGGACAGAATCTAAAAAACAATGAATACATATACATGTATAACTGAATAACTTTGCTGTACACCTGAAACTTAATACAACATTACAGATCAACTATACTTCAATACAAAATAAATTAAAAAAAAAAGAAAAAAGGGACTTCCCTGGTGGCGCAGTGGTTTAGAATTCACCTGCCAAAGTAGGGCACACGGGTTTGATACCTGGTCTGGGAAAGATCCCACAGGGCCACGGAGCAACTAAGCCCATGTGCCACAACTACTGAGCCTGTGCTCTATAGCCCACGAGCCACAGCTTCTGAAGCCCAAGCTCCTAGAGCCTGTGCTCCGCAACAACAAGCGAAGCCACTGTAATGAGAAGCAAGCACACTGCAACAAAGAGTAGCCCCCGCTCGCTGCAATGAGAAAGCCCATGCACAGCAACGAAGACCCAGCGCAGCCAATAAATAAATAAACTAAAAAAAAAAGAAAAAAGAATTTTAAATAAGTACTATATTCTTTGTTTTTCCCCTACAAAAACAATTATTTGCTTTAAAAACACTTACCTCTTTCCTTGTTTACTTTGCTCAAGTAAGTCCACCTTCAACTTTATACATTCCTCTTGGGACTTCTGCAAACTCTGTTCTTTTTCAATCACCATTTTCTGACTCTGCTCTAATTTATCTTCTGCCTCTCTATAAAACAAAGATTCTTTTAAAGGTTGTTGAAGAGATTATTCCAGGTGTACAAGAATAGTTCAACATCAGAAATTCTATTAGTTTAAATCACTGAGTTAAATTCTATTAGTTAAATCACTAAAAGAAACAAATATTTAACAAGAGATAGAGAAAAGGCATATTTATCACTTGTGAAATACTAGTTTTTATAAGGAATAAAAGAATATTTCCATCAAATGATAAATATATCTGAAGTAAAAGCTTATATCACATTTAATGACCAGATACTAAAAGCATTAGATATATTTCAGGAACTAGACAAGATGACTGTTATCACCACTATATCCAATGATTTTTCTGACAGCTGCAAAAAACGAAAATGAAAAAGTAATAAGTATAAATTTTGGAAAAGAAAGACAAAATTCTTTTTTTTTTTTTTGCAGATATTATCATTAGCTACCTGGAAAATTCCAGGAGAATCAAAATAAAAATTGGAATTAATTAGAGGTATGACAATAGTCCAATTACAAAATAATTATAGTATTATACAAAAAGCAGTAGCCTTCCCATATACTATCAATGAACAGAACAAAAACAAATTTACAACAACCAAAAATATAAAATAGCTAGGAATAAACTTAATATATGTATTACAAAGAAAATTACAAAATTCTGATGGTCACTAGAGATGACTTTAGTGTGAATCATAATCATCTGTAGGACTTGTTAAAACACAAATTGCTGGGTCCCACCTCCCAGAGTTTGTGACTCAGTAAGTCTGAGTCAGGAACTGAGGTTTGTATTTCTTACAGGTTCCCAGATGAGCTCACACTGCTGGCCCCAGAACTACTCTGCGAGAATCACTAAAATGGAGCAATATGCTATTTAGTATGCATATATTTCTCATTTTATTCAAAGCAGCAGCAGAAGATAAATTATAAAGTGTCTGATTCCCTGTATTTTATTTCTTGAATGCCCATCAAAGTACTGAGTATATATTACCATGTAGGGCAACAAGCAAACTAGTTCATGTTAATGAAAACATATAAATAAGCATCTCAGCTTAGATTTAGTCTTTTTTAGCCCCATATACTGCATGTATCCTGCAGCCAAGAGGAGTTAAGATGAACTGAAAACAGATTCAACAAGTTCTAAGGCAGTCTACAGGCCACTATAGATTTACTGGGGTGGGGGATAAAATTTAACAAGATATGCCAAAAAGTAAAAGTAGAAAATAAATATTTTAAGCTATAAGTTTTACCTCAAAACTTTATCTTGGGCTGAAACTTCTGCTTCCAAATTTATAATCTGTTCTTCTAAGATTGGTACATTGGCTGCCTGTTGTTGAGCAGATTCAAGCATAGAAACCTAAAACAAAAAAACTTTTAACGTACTTTCTTCACAAAATAAATTAATCTACTTGGTCCTTAGTTTCTTTTACCATCTGACAGGGGTTCAATAGAACTCCCTGATCATTGTTCAATTGTGAAGTTCATCCTATCTGTCAATTTACATGGGCATGTCATCATCACAAGCTAGTCTCAGCATGTAAGCTCCTGCCATTACCCTCAACTTAATATCCCAAGGTAACTGGTTAGTTATCTGGGGAGAAAAAGAGAATCTTTATGGACACCATATAAAAAGATAAATTTCACATAAATTAGAAAATTAAATTTCAAAGACCAAATCATTTTAAATTACATAAAAATACTTATTGAATCTTATTATTTAAAACCTAATTTTAGAACACATGCTTACTAGAGAAAACCTAGAAAACACAAAAAAAATAGTAATCCTACAACTTGGACTTTGAAGAGTGTAGGACAGTGGAAATCCACAACCTAAATACTGTCTGGAAAAGAATACCAGTAAGAAAACAAATTATCCCCCCAAAAAGGAAGCATGAGGTATACAGTACAGGGCAGCGATGAGGTCCAGGATAGAAAATTTGGAATATAGTTCAAAATCTGTTAATAAGTCCCTCCTTTTCCCACTCTCAGAACACCAAGAGTCACATGATGGCCTACCAAGAAGAGATACAAAGTTTATTATCTGGAGACACTGAACAGGAAAGGTTTGAGACTCTTGAGACATTGTGTGGAATGATGAGCAGGGATGAGGAAGAGTTAAAAACAAAGAGATTAATACAGAACAGTCAGCTTCCAGCTTCCTACCCCACCTCACAAGGCTACCCCACAGGTAAGAAATCAAAGAATTCTTTGCTGGAGAAAAACTCAACAGCTCCAAAGAAAAAGACCTCATATATGGATACTGGATGGGGGGAAGGGAGATGTCTCCCTACGAAAGACCCATCTTCTCAACCATCACCAACAAGTGAAGCCCACTGGACAACAAACTTCACCTTTGCACAGACAGCTTCCAAACAGCATTTCAGTGCCTTCTCTTAACTGTCAATACAAATAGCCAAAACACCAATGTCTGAAAGCTTCTATCACAAAAGTCAGACGTCAAAACAAAAGAAAAAAGCAACAGGCAGCAGCAAGGCAAACACACACACACACGAAAATCATTAAATCTTCAGAGAGCTATGAGAGGATACTGTATCAGGATTGTATTAAATACAAAACCATCAGAGAACACAAAAAAGCTCTGGAAAATGAAAAATTTTGAGAGTCAAAATAAAAGATTCAGTAGGATGACAATGTTGAGGAAATCTCAGAAAAAAGTATCACAGGAAGACAGATGGAAAATACCAGGAAAAAACTTGAAAGATTTAGAGGACCAATCCTGGTTAGGAAAGCTGGAAGAAAGAAAACATAGGAAAGAAAATCATGAAAGATTACATAAGAAAAATTTCAGGGATCAAAGGACAAAAGATTTCAGCCTAAAAGGGTCTTCATGTACCCAGCACAATAAATAACAGGTCTATTCAAAGACACATCATTGTGAAATTTTAAAACACCAAGGAAAGAAGGAAAATCCTAAAAACTACCATATATGGAAAAACAAATTTAAAAATATATTACACCTTGGAAAAGTAATTCACAATGGCAGCAGACGTTTTAGAGACACACTGGAGGATAGAAGACAAGAAAGCAATGTCCTAAAAATTCTGAGGTAAAATAATTTTCAACCTAGAATTCAATCAAGTGTGGAGAAGAAATTAAGACATTTCAGACAGACAAGGAAGCTACTGGAAAACCTGCTCCAACTAAAGAAAGATTAAACCAAGAAAGACGACGTGGGATCAAGGAAACAGTGGGCAGCAGATCTGAGGGGCAATAAGCTCAGAAAGTACAAGACACCAGGCTCCAGAAGTGTAACTACCACACAGACATTGCTAAAAGGTAAAATATGAATATGCTGATCGGTACAATGGGGAATTTCAGCAAAAGATTTCCCATAGTGGCACATATGCAGCATCAAAGCTGAGACCTGCCCTGGAAAAGGCAGCCTCTCTAAAAAATATTTTATTAGGCAATTTAGAAAATGCTGAGATGCGAAGTAAAATACAAATATCTGTCTGACTGCCTAGAATAACCACTAGTGTATTTACATGATCAAAGAAAGGAACAAAACGCTAATAGTTCAGTAATTATTAGTAAAACTTTTAATATCTCTTACACTTTAAATAATTATGCAGCTGTGACTTTAAAAAGAATCTAGCTGATTAAAGAATTAAAATATAATTAAGAAGGTGAACAGACACATCAAAAGAAACCTAAATGGCAAACAAATACACTGAAAAGGTAAACCTCACGAGAAAACAAGAAAAACAAAATATTTTCCTTCAAAGAAATTAAAAAATATAGATATGTTTAAGAAAAAAAAAACAAAAAACTAGAATACTGAATGCAGACAGAGTGCAGTAAATGTCTGAAAAAATTCTTTCCCTGTGATTTGACCACTCTGGATACCTAGCACAGAAATAATCCCAAATATCAAGAAAGTTTTATGTTCACTGCAGCATTTTTTCTCCTTAAACTCAATAGTATTTTGTTTTGTTTGAAAAGTACAAAAGAAAAATAAACACCTCTCATAACTCTACTACATAAAACAATATGTGTAAAAAGTAAACAGTGAGTCTCATTCCCAAAGTTATCAACAATACTGTGGAGCATAGTCCCTCTATCCTTATATTGATATACGTCATATGTATATCTATATACATACAAACACACAAACATATAGACACGTGCTCATTTTATAAAAAACAAAACAGATTATTGTGTGTGTGTTGTTCTGTAACGTTTCTCTACCACCAAATATTTTAGGTAAGGTTTTGAGTGCTGACTGTGCAGATACCATTCTAAGTGCCTCTACGTACATCATTTAAAACCTTACGAAGTTCTATAAAGTCAAACAACTTTACATTTTAGTACTGATATATTTACCTTAAAAAAAAATGCTTTGTAGCAATCCATTATATGGATATATTACAATTTACTTTACCATGCCTCTATTATTAGACATTTTGGTTTCTTCTAATTTTTTGTATAATACCAATCATATAGAAAAATACAGGAAACCACTTAAACAGGGGAGTTATTAATTAAATTATGGTAAACTCACATAAGGAAACATAATGCTACCATAAAAAACGATCATTGGGGGCTTCCCTGGTGGTGCAGTCGTTAAGAAACTGCCTGCCAATGCAGGGGACATGGGTTCGATCCCCAGGCCAGGAAGATCCCACATGCCGCAGAGCAACTAAGCCCATGCGCCAAAACAACTGAGCCTGTGCTCTACAGCCCACAAGCCACAGCTATTGAGCACACATGCCACAACTACTAAAGCCCACGTGCCTAGAGCCCGTGCTCTGCAACAAGAGAAGCCACCGCAATAAGAAGCCCGAGCACCACAATGACAAGTAGCCCCTGCTCACCACAACCAGAGAAAGCCTGTGCGCAGCAACAAAGACCCGACGCAGCCAATAAACAAATAAATATTTAAAAAATAAAAAATATAAGATCGTTGCAAAAGCTAGGTAAATGCAACCAAAAACGCTTAGACTATGTAAGAAGTATAAAACACAGGAAAAACGAAAACTATTCAAACATGTAATATTCAACTATGTAATAAACCAATAAAGCAGTTTCTAGGTAGGTGAAACTGGGTTATCTTTCTCCTTTTTTTTTTTCTATTTTTGAAGTTTTCAACAATGAGATTGTATATTTTAAAAAGGAAGATAGTAAACTATGAGGGTGAGTCAAAAATTATTCACATTCTGGCTGTAGTTATAGAAGCGTTAATATAATCAGAGTGTGGATAATTTTTGACTCACCCTTATATATATTTCCTTTGTACAAGAAGTAAAACCACACAAACTGATAATCTTAAGATTTTAACAAGCTCTGGCTTATCTAAATGCATACTATATACAAGTTCTAAATAATTCTCAGATATTAAATTCACATAAAATTGATTCTATAACATTGATACTATATGATCATAATAAAAATTATTATACATAACACATTAAGGCAATACAAGGAATATTTCTTCAATTTTAAATCCAAGATGATTACAATTATTTTCTGTTGGCATAGTCACCCCTTCAAGAAACATACTTTTGCTCTTGACTGTGTCAATTCAAAGTGGACAGACTCTATTTTAGTCATTAAAGAATGATTCTGTGAGACCAAACAAGCATTCTGCTGCCTAAGTTTATTAAGTTTCTCTCGAAGACTTTTGATTTCCTGATCCACAGGGGTAGATGAAAAAGACATCTGAAAAATGAAAAAGAACAATCTATTTTGAATTAGGTTACTAAGCATTACATGTAATTAATGAAAATAGTGAACAATTATCAACAAAATGACTTTAGTAGCTCAGAAAAATGAATTCAGATATTTAGTCAGTGTTGGTGAGGATATGAGAAAATCAGCACTCTCTCCTCCACTGCTGGTGAACATGTACATAAATAAGTTCAGCTTGGAAAAAAGTGGTACACTTTGGAAAAGTTCTTGGTATTATCCAGTAAAGTTGAACTTCACAAGACTCAACAATATTACTCCTGGATATAAATCTTATAGAAACTATTGGACTTTTGCACCTGAAGATTAAAGATATAAAAATAAGAACTGAAATGCCCACAAACAACAAAATGGATAAATTATTCTTTAACTATACATACATCTCTAGTATACTCTTTTGAATATATATTTTACAATAAATTATTTTAATTTTTGAGTTGAGCTTTTCAAAACATGATTTAATTCTTTTTAATAAATAATATATTTATGCAATTCAAAAGCCAGAACTATATAGGAAAAAAAGTACATACAGAAGTATCATTCCCATCTTTAGTTGATAGGTAACCATTTTTACAAGTTTCTTGTTTATAAATTTCTATATAACACCAATCGGCAAAAAAAAAAAAAAAAAAAAGGAAACTCCTTATATAGGAGAGTCATTAATTAAGATCTTAAACCTAGTCTTCTAATGTTTCCATACACATATACAAGCAATACAAATTATCCATACCCACAAGAGCTCCTTATGCAAAACCAGAATAGTATGTATGTTGTTCTGCACCTTGCATTTTTCACTTGAACAATATATCCTGGCAATCTCTCCACAATCAATTCAGTGAGAAACCCCTATTCTTTTTTTTTAACCCCCTTAGCTGCAGTTTCCATTGCATGTTTATTCAACCAATCCCCTATTACTAGACAATTGAGCTATTTGTAGTCTTCTGTTATAACAAACAAGGCCTCATTTTGTACTTACATAGGTAGTTTTCCAGAAAAAGGATTTCCAAGTTAAGGGTAAATGCATTTGTGGTTTTGGTAAATATTACCAAATGCCTCTCCATTGAGGTTGTACCACTTTGCATTTCTACCAGCAATGTACAAGAATGTCTGTTTCCCTCTCAGTATCACCAACAAAATACAGTACCAAATATCTGGATGTTTAATAATCTTTTTCTTTTATTATGACTGAGATTGAATATCTTTTTATTTGTTTTAATTTCCTTTTCCATTCATGTCTTTTGCTCATATTTCCACTGGGTTGATGATTTTTCCTTATTTCTAGGAGCTCTTCATATATTAAAGAGATTAGTCTTTTGTCTTTAATAGGCATTACCAATATTTTCCCCCTCCAATTTGTCATGTAACTTTTGATTTTGCTTAGGATAAAACACAGTGATTTCAATGAAGGCATATATATATATATAAAATTTTAAAAAATCAGCAATTTTAATTAGGATAGAGATCAAATTTCCCCAAATTACAAAATCTTTGTAGACATGGAATTTGAATTCATTTTCTAAAATGTAGGCTCAGATAGCTTCATCGAACAGCTTCCTTACAAAAAGAAAATCTTCAGTTGCTGGCTTTCTAAAGTAGGAAGAACCAATTTTTATCAAAAAAGATTATGATGTACATATGCAACCATATGTATACATGCATGCTCGCAGTGGGGTAATGAAAAACAGAAAGAAGAGAGTGGAAAAGGAGATGAAAGGGTTGAGTAAGGAAGAGGAGTATACACAGGGAGACAGATAATACGACTGAATAAAAAAGAAGAAGACAGAGTGAGTTCCAGACCAGGAAAGACATCTAACATTATCCACAAAATTTAGAGATAATGAATGGAGCACCTGATCCAGACTAAACAGTGAGAATACTTTAACCACTTAATAAGCCATGATTACCTATTACTATGTACATGGTACAGTACTAAAATCAAGTGGATTACAATGTACTTGAGAAAACAAGATATTTAATTGCAAAAAGGTAACAAATATTGAAGTTTAAAATAGAGTAATACACCAAAATAACTACTCTCTTGTTAGGACAAAACAAGAACCATTATACTTAAATTCAGAGTCTTGAGCATTATAGTAAAAGACTATGGAAAACATGAATAAGGCATTTGAAGAAAAAACTCAAAGAAAAAGTATTTTAAGTAGATAGGTCTAAAACTAAAATTACTTTTAAGTAGGTAGGTCTAAAAATAACAACCTTATCTCTTGGCTTTTTTTGAAAATCAGTACCACTATTGGGCATTTTACAAACTTTTTTATAAGGTGAGTAATTCAGAAGTTCAAGCTGGCTAGGCTGAGAAAGATCTTCCAGAATAAGCCTTTCAGACCTTGAAAGATTAGAGGCATAATCGGAGTTTTCACTTGGACTAACACTAGAAAAAAAAGAAAAAAATACATTTTAGTTCTTGGATATTTTAAGTATTCACTCTTAATTTCTATACATTAAGGACTTCCCTGGTGGCGCAGTGGTTAAGAATACGCCTGCCAATTCAGGGGACATGGGTTCAAGTCCTGGTCCAGGAAGATTTCTCATGCCTCGGAGCAACTAAGCCTGTGCGCTACAACTACTAAGTCTGCGCTCTAGAGTCTGCGAGCCACAATTACTGAGCCCACGCACCTAGAGCCTGTGCTCCGCAACAAGAGAAGCCACTGTAATGAGAAGCCCACACACTGCAATAAAGAGTAGCTCCTGCTCTCTGCAACTAGAGAAAAACCGTATGCAGCAGTGAAGACCCAATGCAGCCAATAAATAAATAAATAAATAACAGATAAATACATGTCTATACATTAAATAAGAAAATAGAAAGAAAAGCACCTGAAATGTTGTTGGAAGTCAGGTTCCAGAAATGAACTTAAGGCATTTTAACTAAATTTTTAAATAAACTGTAATTAGTTTTAAACTAGCAATCTATGTTTCTGGAGGCTCTATGCTAGGATTACTTAAGATTCAAAAACTAGTCACAATAATAAGCCTACACATACATTTTACACTCTGAGTCCTAGTACAGTAAAAGTTTCAATATGTAAATGCTTCTCTAATAGTTCTATTCTTTTTCCTAAACTAAAAGTTATATTCAAAATTATTTCTTAAAAAATTACACATTATTCCCTATTCTGGACAAATCAGAAACAAAATATATAATAATGATATTCATACATTTCACATTCATAAGTTAAAGTTCTACTCAGGATTCTATATGTAATTTTACTCACTCACCTAGATAACGCGTCTCCTAAACTCTGCAAACTCCATTCTGTAATCTTCAGTTCATGTCTTAAGGAAGCAACATTCGCCAGCAAACTTTCTTCTTCATTGTCTTTATTGTAGTAGTCTGATGAACCAGATTCCATTTCTTAAAAAAGGAAATGAATTTCTTGTACCTTGCCTGAAAGAATCTGTGGTGTCAGTCAAAATACTCTCACACTAATAAAATTTAACTCATTATTTTTCTACTTCAAATGCTGTGAAATCTTTCATGGTAATTTAAAACAAAACAAAACAAAACACCCAGCAACAATGAATTTCTCTGCAGGGTAAAGCCATAACGGAAAGCTGAACAGAATTTCAATGAATCAATTTTTCATTATAGCCAAGGACTAGTTATTATAGTTTCTCTTTTCAAAGCATCTTTAATTTTTCTAACAATTGTCTAAACTAAGTGTTTTTATTCCATGTTAAAGATTAATAAATTAAGAATGAGACAAATAACTTGCTCAAGGTCACACACACTGTAAATGGTAGAATCAAGGTTTGAACCTAGGTCATCAGGATCCAAAGATCTTTTAATCATGTCACACTGCAGTTTTCTTATTTATTATAGATTAACTTCAATATAAAGTGTTTGAACTTACATAATCATGTTACAAGCTCTGAACATCTGTCAAAATTAGTATCATTAGTCATTCAAATTTTCTTAAAGGTAATTTATTACTAGATAAAGGTTATCCCCTTCTCCCATTCATTATGGTTTTAAAATTCAAAAATCACACACTCACAATTCACATCACAACCACAGAGATCAAAATGACATTAACAGGTTAACTCACAGAAATACATGAAGAAAAGCGTTTGTTTCTTCAACTGATGAGTATCTCAACGGTTGCGAAATTCTCTACTAAGTAGCTTTGCACATAAAAAATCATGATAAAGTACATTTTATTGTTAATAATTAATATACATAATTATTACATATTAAGACACATATTATTAATAATAATACAACCTAAATGAAGGCTTTATAATCTCTACTACTCTTACATGCCTTCCTGCATAATCTTAAAATGACATTCCTCTTTCAGATCTTATTTACCTTTGTCATTGTAGCATCTCTTTCACCACCCTTCTAGAATTCTGACCACATCTCAAGCTCCAAAAGGTTAGGAGTCCCGTGTATTATATTCAGGACTCTAAGGTATTTAGAGAAACTCGGTATTTTCAGTGAATAAATGATGATTACTAAACCGCCCTTCCTTTCCCTCACCTAGCTAAAATAATACGACAAATTTATTCCACATTCAAAATCTCTCAGATGTAGGAAGATTAAAAAGAAAACTCTCACCTTATTGGAAGAAACTGTGGCAGGAAATTACATGAGAGGCTATGGAATCTTAGCAGAGAAAATGTTCCTACTATCCTCCTTCCTCTTTTGTCTCCACAAATTTGCTTCTGCTTAAATGAGAAGACTCCCCCAAACAAAAGTCAGTGGTTCAGGTCCCCATTCTTCTTTCTTTTCGACATCTCTAGTTCCCTACTGGAAGGAAAGGAAAGGGTAAAGAAAATTTGGGCAAACTCTAAAATACCATTTGACATTATGTTTCAACTAAGTCAGGTTTATGTCCAACATCTGTATAGTTTAAGAATTCTCTAACCCTTAAGTAGCAATGAAAACGTTTGATATGCAAATATATTTTCATTTTCCAAATGGGTCATTTATTATCTTCAAATAAAGATTCCTGGGACTTCTCTGGCGTCCAGTGGTTAAGACTCAGCGCTTCCACTACCGGGTTGCGTGGTTCAAACCCTGGTGCGTGAACTAAGATCCCAGAAGATGCATGACCAAAAAAAAAAAACCAACCAGCCAACCAACCAACCAACCAAACAAACAAAAAACAAAGAGTCTTCCTCCCTTCAACTTACAGTAGTTAGAAAAGTCTAGCTTCACTGCCTGTACATACGTGGAAGAGCACATCATGCTATCTACAGGCCTTGCCATCTTGTGGCCCTAATAATAATGCTTTTGTAGGTATACACACGCACACCCATCACACCGAAGAACAAGGGTTCAGTACACTCCCTGTATGTAAAACGATTGGCTGTAGTCGAAAAAGGATCCTCATTTTGCAAGGAGGTCATGATTTATATTATAGTATTGTCCTGTGTCAAGAACGCTCAATTTGACAGAAGAAGCGGAGGAAAATTTGACACCTTCCTTTCCGATATTTCCTCAACTACAATACAGCCCTGCAGAGCAGCGTCCGCAGCGAGGGCGAGGACCAGACGAAACGCATCCGAGGGTACCGACAGAGAAAGGAACGGAACTCCCTCAGGTAGTTTCCGCCCTCTAGGGTCAGTCGCTCACCACCCAAAGCGTAGCTGTGAAAGAGACCCACCGACGACTGTGCACGCCGCGCTCTACGCTGCGTTCGGAAACCTCGGACCCTCTCCCGCGCCCCAAGCGTGGAACTCCAGACACACCACGAGGGAAACCAGCGAACCCCAGCTGCCACTAGCTCGAACCGCCGCGGGAGCCGTTGAAGACGCACCTCCCCGGCCGCAGCCCCGCCCCTCGCGCAGACTCTGCGCGGAACGACGCCGGAGGCGCGGGGCCTGTCGGGGATTGTGGTCTGCGAGCGCCCCCGAGCCGCACCCCTCCCCCCCGAACTACATTTCCCACAGTTACGGTCACGACGCCCATTGGTGTGAGGGAAGCCATGGGAAGCTGCGGCCGCCTGAGTGTCAAGCGGGCTGCGCTCACGCGGGGCCTGAGGAAGCCAAAACCGAGGAGGGTGTGAAAAAGGACTTTGGCTCCGCCCTTAGTCCCTACCCTTTGTAGGCCGGCTTTTACCCCTCGGAGAAACGCCCTTCCACCCTGGCCTTCACCTGGAGTTTCCTCAGGCTCCAGGTTTCCCTGCCAACCACGGGGAATCCAGCGAGGAAAAGCGGAGGTTAGGTGCCAATAACCCACGCCTGCTACGCCTCTTTCAGTCGGAGATCGCCCAGGCAGGCATGGGCGACAAGATCTGGCAGCTCTTCCCGGTGGTCCTCTTGGCCGCTGTGCTGCTGCCTGGGGCGGCTGGCTTCACGCCCTCGTTAGACAGCGACTTCACGTTCACTCTTCCGGCTGGCCAGAAGGAGTGTTTCTACCAGCCCATGCCCCTGAAGGCCTCGCTGGAGATCGAGTACCAAGTAAGTGCAGAGGTTGAGCCAGCCTCCTTCCTTTAGTCTCGCTGCAAGTCGTCGCCTCTCACCCGCTTAGAAACTTCCTGTGGACGACCCGGGTGCTGGAGAGGCGAGGGCCGCCCGGAAGCGGGCCAGCTCCGCGCCGGCGCGCGGGGCGAGGCTCTCGCTGGGGCTGGGGACAGAGAAGTTAGCGGGAACCTGGAATTGACTACCCGCCCTCTCCCCATTCCTCTAGTCGGAAAGAGGCCAGCTCTGGGTGATGGTGGGTTTTCCTCTTTGTTCTATAATTCGCCCATGTCTTTTCTAGCCAGTACATGCTTCAGTGCTGGGAATTTCAGAATACAGGCCTAATACACGTTCTCCTTAATCATTGGACGAGATGATGACACTTGCTTTAATCACCCCCCCCCACTCAATTCCGGTATCATAAATCTATACTGTCATTGCTTCAGTTAAGGATTTTCTAATTGTGACCACGTGATTATCACTAAATCCTATTTTGGAATATTTTGTAAGGAACTATTGATGTGTTTAATGGTACATTTCCCTCTCAGTTATATACCCATTATTTAAAAACCAAATAAGATCTAATTGTATATTAAAACTGTAATCTTTCGTTCAGCATTCTAAGCATTTCTCCCATATCGTTTTCTTTTTAGTATCTGCATAATATAGGGAATTGCCTTAATTTATGTGGTCATTCTGATAGTAATTTCTTAGAAGAAATCTTGTTAGCTCCAGTGCAGCAAATTTCGATGTTTCTAGGTAGCAGTGCGGGGAAGAAAAAAAGCTTTGGTATGGTTTTTCTATCAATTTTTTTACAAGTTACCTAATTTTTAACCAGATGTTAATTTTCATAGTTGATGTAGAGAATCTTTTTCTATAATAGGTACTGTCACATATAGAGCTCAATAAAGTTATTTAGAATTTTCATCTGAAGGAACTTTAGATTATTTATAGATGCATAAGGTAAGCACAGAGAGTAAAGAATCTAAAGTCACACAGTTAGTGAGCAAAACTGAGGCAGGAACTCAGCATTTCTTGGTTTCCATTTCAGTTCAAAAGTTCATTTACTGAACAGTTACCATGTGCCAGTAATGGAGGAGTGGAGGCGAGGACATGGAGGGAAGGGACAAACAAAAGAAAGAGCCCTTTTCAAGGATCTTAATATTTAAAGGTTACTGGCTCATAAACAACTAATTTCAGTAAAGTATAGTTAGATGCTGTTGGAGGACGGCTTCTTCTCTGAGGTTTCAGAAAAGAATTCGTAGAGAGAAAATAAACTGGAATCTAGAAAGATGCTTAGGTGAAACAGGAATACAAGGAAGAGGCATTTTAGGAAAAGGAACAAAATGAATAGACAGTTCTGAAAATGCATAGTGTTAATGTTCTAGCAGTGGGCAGTATGAAGTGGACACTCCCAAGTGCTGAGTTTTTGTTGGACCTTTTAAAGTCTAGGGTGGGAGTAGAAGAAAAAGAGGCTGGAGAGGTCAGGAGGCTGGATCATGGATCATGAATCTTAGCTTGTGTGCCATGCTGAGTAGCTTTGACCTTTGTCAAAGGGCCACTGAAGATTAAGCAGTGTGGTAACAGCCAAAAATGTTTTACAGTGTGGAAGATGGATTTAAGGAGTGCAAAATTAGAGGTAAGGAAACCAACTATGGGGTTAGAGAAATTGTCTAGATAAGAAAGTTTTTATTATTCAAAATTCATCACTATTTACTCAGGTATTAGGAAAGAAATCTGTTTCAAACTCCTGACCTGTTATTATTAAGAACTCCCAACGGTAGAGAAAAAAACGCCTGGGTTGAATTCCTGACTCTGGGACTTACTACCTGTGTGATGTTGAACAAGCTACTTAACCCCATGCTTGTAAAATAGAGATAATAATAGTTAAGAGTTGATTTGAAACAATTAGGTAATAAGTTTTCATGTACCATCCCTGACACATAGTAAATATTCAACATATGTTAGTTTTTTTTCATTTACACCTATGGAGTTATATGGATGATATGGCTTAGCTTTATACTTTGCATCTTTAATCACTCAAAGGGACTATTCCCCTAAAGAATTCTGCCTAACTAATTTGTTTTGATTGAGGAAAAAAGTAAAATCATTAAATGTCTGTAGTCCTAGACAATGTTAGAAGGGTTTGTAGGGTAGAGATCATCTTCAGCCCTTTGTTTGCATTTTCCAACTCTGATTAATTTTCCAATAACTACAAGCTACTGGGTTTTGCCTTAGTTTTTAAAATGTCAGGGAACAGGCTTTCTAGACATTGCCCTTGGCTTACTGTGACATATGGAAAAATTTTAACCATTTTACACTTTTCAGGTTTAAGAGGACACTTTTAGGATAATTGACCAGCCCCACAATATATTAAGTTCTTGAAATTTTTAAATGTCAATATATATATATATATCTTATGAATAAAATTGATTGTTTAAATTTTTAAATCATTATTTAGTGCTTAATTTGTGTAAGCTTTATGCTAGGTACGACAGATACAATGGTGAGTAAAAATATAGTCCGTAAACTCATGCATTCTAGTAAGGGGATAGACATTAATCAAATTATTACACAAATAAGTGTGATATTAGAACTCTAATAAGTACTATGAAGCTAAGTGCATAAACTATGAGGGAGTTTAATAGGAGGACTTGATTTCATCTGGAAATTGAGAGAAAACATCCCAGAAGAAGTGGAGTTCAGATCTGCAGAAGAATCAGGCTTACTAGGAATGAGGGGGTGGAACAAGGTGATGGGTAAAAGGAACAGCATGTGGCAATCCAAGGCTTTGAGGAAGAAAACTGAAGACTGAAGAATACCTTTGAGGGTTGAAAGACTATGATAGAGAGGGTCTGATAGAGAGGGTAAGGTAGAACTCGTCCATCATGATCCATTGAAATCATAGGGAAGTTTAGCTGTAGATTTATGGTATTGTTTTAGTTTATATTTTAAATAGATGTTTTGTGTATTTTAAAATTAGCTTCTGTATTTTTAAATACCATTTTTAATGATTTCATTAAGCCTGACAGTTACTACCAATAATATCTTTTGTTTTACTCAAGTCTTTGCTTAGTATTGTCATATCACCTATTTTTTGATTTAATGGATATGGCTTTTGGCTTTTGGCTTTTGGAGGAGAACCTTGAGTAATTCTTTTAGAATGCTTTGAGTCCTTAGATACCTGAAAATGGAAATGGCTTTACCTTTTGCTTTCTCTTCAGTAAATATAATATTTTTACCTGGGAACATTGAAGACATGGCTCCTTTGTGCTTTTTTACATCTAGTGTATATGCAAGAATGCTGATGCCATCGAAGTTCTTATTATTTCGTAGTTCTCTACTACTTCTCTTTGGAATTTTCTAGGTTGTTCTTTTTAAATCTTTTGGAAAAGTCAGTAGGATTTTTGGATCTTTTTTTCATTTATCCGGCTTCACATCTATTAGACTCTTGCAGTCTAAAGATTTTTATCTTTTGGAGCAGGAATTTTTATTCTCATATTTGATATCTTCCTTTCCATTTTTCATGGTTCTCTCTTTTTGAAATGCTTGTTAGGTGGGTATTTGAAATCTTCACCTCTGTCCTTCAAAAGATCTTACCATTTCCCTCATACTTTTCATCTATACTTTTTTGTCTTGTTCTGAGAATTAGTTGGCTTCTTTCAGAGCTCTGATTTTTAGCCTCCATCCATGTCCATTCTGCTGTCATTACATTAAGGCTTTATTTGGGCAATTACATTTTTGGTTTATCTAAGAACTTTTTCATATCGGCATCTTCATTTTTTGTAGATTTTTACATTCTTGAATTTCTCTGAGGATGCATATTACATTTATCTGATAAAAAATATTTTTAAGTCTTTTTACATTATTTTTTCAGAATTTGATTCTCTGAGAAAAACCAATAACATGAAAAAGAGGGCATCAGTTTCAACAAATATTTGGTGTTTCTCTAGTCTGTTTTGAGAATTTTGAGATTGATAGATATTGGTAGCTAGATGTATTCTTTGCTCAATGGAATATTTTCCAGAAATTCCTTACTCTTCAAATCTGTTAACAGCTTTCCTAGGTTTTCAGTGTTGTTATGGATTATTTGTATTGTTATGTTTTCTTCATTTCATTGGGATTTAAAAAGAAAAAAACTATGTATATTTAGCTAGCCATTTGAAACCAGTTCTGTTGATCAGTAAATAGAGCACAAGAATAGGTAATCTATCATTCCATTAAAGCCACCAAGAAAAATAAAACGGAATTATATAAGAAAAAGAGTAGCCTTTGAAGGCAGATTGGATTGCTGAGTTCAGATTTTGACCATGCCACTTATTTACCGTATCACCTTAGGCAACCTTCTCTGTGCCTCAGTTTTTTGTGGGCGTTTTTTGTTTTGTTTTGGGGGTGGGGTGTTTGTTTTGGTTTGGTTTTTGGCTAAAATGAAAACAATAATAGAACCTACCTTTTAGAGTTGTGAGGAATAAATTAATCCACATAAAGCACTTTTTTTTTTCTACATCAATTATTTATTGGCTGTATTGGGCGGGCTTTCTCTAGTTGCAGTGAGCGGGGGCTACTCTTCATTGCGGTGCTTGGGCTTCTCATTGCAGTGGCTTCTCTTGTTGCAGAGCATGGGCTTTAGGTATGTGGGCTTCAATAGTTGCAGCTTGCAGCCTCTAGAGCACAGGCTCAGTAGTTGTGGTGCATGGGCTTAGCAGCTCCGCGGCATGTGGGATCTTCTCAGACCAGGGCTTGAACCCATGTCCCCTGAATTGTTGGGCAGATTCTTAACCACTGCGCCACTAGGGAAGTCCCCACATAAAGCTCTTAAAACAATGTGTGACATAAACTGTAATTGTTAGCTGCCATCATCATCATCATCATCATCATCATCAGGACATTTTGAGATTGTAAAAGAACAGGTTGTATTTTTTGGCTAATAAGTAAGTGGCCTACTTAGAATATATAGTTCATATTGGGAAATAATAGGTGATGCATTGAAGAAGTCAGTTGGAATCAGACCATAGAGGCTTTGAGTTCCAGGCTAAGACGTAGCTAATTATTTTATTGAGCAGGAAACGAACTCAGAAAAGTTATATACCAAGCCCAAAATTGCCCAAGGAAAAGAATCTACCAATTGAACTCCCTTCTGTATTTCTTTTACTCTACAGGGCATCTCAATGAAGGCACTGTTTTAGGAAGATTATTTCAGTAATACCCATAAGACCTAAATTTAAGTGATGGCAACAGGAATTGGCAATAAAGGGACAAGTTCCAAAATTGAATAGAACTGAATCAAATGGTCTTTCTGCTCCTTCCTATCCCTAACATGAGTCTGTTGACTTTCTTATCCCTCTAGGTTCAGAAATGAAATCTTTTCATTATATGATCTACTTTTTATTTTCAGAATTTGTAAAATGTGCTCTTCTCTTCTTTGCCTTGCTACAGGTTTTAGATGGAGCAGGATTAGATATTGATTTCCATCTTGCCTCTCCAGAAGGAAGAACCTTAGTTTTTGAACAAAGAAAATCAGATGGAGTTCACACGTGAGTATTCTCTTAGTTGGGTTCCTTGATCTCAATACCAGTGGGCTATCTGCAGAACAGGGAAATTTAACACATTTGATACTAAATATTAGCATTAAATGATGCCGTATGAACATTTTAAACAGTCCTTGTTAGTGATCTATCTTAAACTAAAATGTTATCCATTAATCTTATCTTTTTGTTTAGGCATTTTCTTTTGCTCTTGACTAATTTTTTTTTTTTTTTTTTTGCTTTGGTTAATGAGATAAGTATTCCATAGGTACTGCATTCAATCTGTTGTGGCATTTTAAACCTGCCTTTGTGGCTAACACAGGCCTTTTCTAGTTTAACTGTAAGTTACTGTTCCAGGTATATATCTTAAAGTTTCTTGAACTACTAGCTGTATCATTTTTGCTCATTGTTTTCTTAAAACAACAGTACAGTAATACATCTGTGTGTGTGTGTGTGTGTGTGTAAATTTTTATTTTACTTGACGCTCACTCTTTTTATATAATTAGAAGACCTGAAAGTAAAAGATCTGACCATAGGAAACCATATAGAAAGAAAATACTTTTTATAACTCTGAGTTTAGAGTTTGATAAAAGGCCATATATTGTATCTCTCATATCTCATTTCTCTTTTTTCATATCTCATTGGTGTTTCCCTGTTTCATTCTATTATTTTACTGCAGCACTTTGTTTACTCAGTATTGTTATTGTATTTAAACTGTGAGTATATAGGAATAAGAAGATCAAATATGGAGTGTCTAATATTTGCCATAAACTAGACTTTGCATTGTATATGCTTCTAAATTAATCATTCCAACACATTATGAGAGATAGATTCTTTGATTCCCCAATTCCCATTTTAAAGACAAGGAGGCTCAGAGAAGCTAAATAAGTCTATAGGGATACACATTTATTAAGAGGAGGAGGCAGGATGAACCCAAATTCTTGCTTTCTCCCATATGATGCTTAGAATATCTCCGGCACATAGCACTGTGTAAGTACTAGCTATTTATAATCATTGCTCTTTGTTAACCAAAGTACCTGCCATGTAATTGATACTCAGTAAATACTGAGTACATGTATGAGTGAACACGGTGGGGAAAAGGTTTCAACCATAATTTTTTAAGATATTCAAGGTAAACTGCTTTTGAAAATGGCATTTTATCTATGAAGAGCTCTAAAAAAGAATTTGCTTAAACTATTGATAAATAATATCAGAAGTGGTAATTTTAAGTTAGTTAAGATTGATATACCAGAATTAACTATGCTTTCTCTTTGATAGATGTATGAACAAGAACTAAAAATGTTCATCTTTAAATTTCAGAATATAGAAAATGTATAGAATTTATGTCAATTTTAATTTCTCTCCATTTTTCTGCTTTCATTTAGAGATAAATTAACTGTTGCGGGGAAGGTATCTTACTGCTTTCTTGCATAGAATTACCTCTCATTAAGCCATTGGGAGAAAAGAATGAGTTTATAGGCGTTCACATTTATTGAGTTCTTTTGATGGGCCAGGTCACTGTTCTAAGCACCTCACATGTATTAATTTTTTAAAATTCTTTCCCACAGTCCTATGAGGTACATGATATTATTATCATCTTACCAATGAAGAAATTGAGGCATAGAGCGGTTAAGTAAGTTGCTGAAGGTTACACAGCTAATGAACAGCAAAGCCAGAATTTAAAACCAGTCCGACTCACTCTTAATCACTATACCAGATTTACAAATCTACTTTCTAAAAATTAGATTTAAACAAAAATTTTATCTTTAGCTATATTAACTTTTAAAAAATATTATTTATTTATTTATTTATTGGGTGCATTGGGTCTTCGTTGCTGCACATGGGCTTTCTCTAGTTGTGGCAAGCAGGGGCTACTCTTCATTGTGGTGTGTGGGCTCCTCATTGTGGTGGCTTCTCTTGTTGTGGAGCATGGGCTTTAGGCTCATGGGCTTCAGTAGTTGCTGCTCACGGGCTCTAGAGTGCAGGCTCAATAGTTGTGGCACATGGGCTTAGTTGCTCCGCAGCATGTGGTATCTTCCTGGGGCAGGGATCAAATCTGTGTCCCCTGCATTGGCAGGCAGATTCTTAACCACTGCACCACCTAGGAAGTTCCTAGCTATATTAACTTTTTAAAGGCAGTTAAAAGCTCAGTTATACCACTGAAACACTTATTTTCTTAAATTAAATCTTTAAAACAAATACTGTCCTTCCAGAAGTCAGGGTTAGTAAAAATGTCTCCAGACAGAGCCTTAAACAGCTTAAGTAATACCTCTTTGTCCAGCACTGTCATATATAAAAGCAGTTTTCTAGGCCACAGAATTAATATTACCCTAACTCACACCAGAACTTATCAATTTTGGAGTACTTATGCTACTTCTTTTTCTACTTGAAAGGAAAATTTACTTTATATAGTTTTCTTTGGATAACATTTTATATCATTTGTAGTAATAATACTCCTTTCTACTAAAGGTAGTCAACGCAAATTTAGAAAGAAATTAATATAGAAATGACTATAAAGTAGTAAGCATCTTTTTTTTGTATACACATGTTGAAGCTCATACATCTGAATCAGTGCTTCTCAATTTTTTTTCCTTTTTACTCCTGTCCCCATGCAACCTTTTTAGGCATTTTTTTCCTCATCATCCCCAATGAAATTTTAATACCAAAGATATACTACATGCCCCCTTTTTTTAAAACTGTATGTATATCTGTGCTTTTTATGTAAAAAGAATAGGTACAGAGCTTACCCTTTTTTTCCAATTCAGGGTTAAGAATGGCTAAATAAACTTGGGTTAAATAAAATTAAGACTAAACAAAATTAAAAGTTAGATTAAAAAGTTATTAACATTAAATTTAACTATATTTTCTCAATAACTTTTAATATCATTTACCTTATATCATGTCAATTACATATGCAAATTAGCAATTTATATAAATATATAATAGCAATGTAATTAAAAATTTCTTAATCATTCAATTTTTCAAGAAAAGTAGGATGATTAAAAAAATTACATTAACTTCTTAAAAAGTACTTTTAGTGACCTTTTAACTTTTGCTTGATGTGGGAGAATAACTTCACTCAGTAGTCATTCAGATATTACTGACTTTTTTCCCCTGTATTTGGCATAATTAATGATGGGCTGAATAACCTTTGTAAAATTAAATAATAAAATAAAAACTAGTTTTATTCAAATCTCCCCCTAAAATGCAAAGATAGAAAGAGATAAGGTGTATGAAAGCAGTTTGTAAATTATGAAGGGATATACAAGTATTGGCTATTTTTATTTATAGTGTATATGCTAAAATCCAGTCACATCGCTGAGTAGTTATCTCTTATGTTTAAACACAAACAGTAAGTCACAAATGGGGGAAGAAAAAGATGGGCTTAAAAGAGGAGGATCACAGAAGGCTATGAAAATAACTCAAGGCACTCAAAAATTGAAGATCAAACATACACATCCACAAGGGAACCAGTGGCATCATTAGACGCATGTAGGCGACCTCTTGCCACATGACTTCTAGATGGAGCAAGCAGTTAATCAAACATCCTCCAATCACAGCTGTCTATCTGCTAGCATTCTGTAGCACTGTTCCTGCACACATTTTGTGTATCTTCCATGAGCTCATGCTGCTTGTGATATGCCCAAGAAAACCCAATGAGAGAAAATTAAATACTAAGGAAATAAGGTAGGATTGGGCTTTGGAGGGGCACAATCTATAGCTAAGATTTTTTTTTTTAACCCATCTTGAACTAATTTTCACCCCTAGGGGGCAGTATCTCCTCATTGAGATTGCATAGTCTAAGTGAATAGTCACATTTTGTGGTTATACGCTTACTGTATCAGTGATGCCATTAATCAGAATATGCTGGAAATTTTTCCTCAGAAAATGCCCCACATCTAGGTCATATTACATTATAGTCACAACATTTAATTTTGTTTTGATCCTTTTAATATTGTTCCCCCTATATCCATACCAGTGTTTGCTTCAGGCTCCTTCCAAAGGTTAAGTGCATCCCCAAGACAAACGTTTGTCATGACTGAGGAGGTTGCAAAGAATACAGACAGGATCCAGGCAGTATTATAGAAAGATCAATTAACTTGAGAGTCAGAAATCCAAGCTTCATGTATGCCTATAACAGGCTATGTAATCACGGGCAAGTATCTTAATCTTTATGAACATTATTTTACATGCCTTGAAAAGGTTGATTATGCTTACTTTCAAATATGATAAGGATTAAAAGAGATAAAATGTGTGAAAGCAGTATATAAATTATAGAGGTGTACAAGTACTGGCTATTTTCATTTATGTGAGGGTGAGTCAAAAATTATCCGTACTCCAGTTATATTAAAACTTTTATTGGCCACGCTGTCTTATCAGCACTTTCCGTTCAAGTCTACTGTCTCGCCAGTCACTGCTGTGTGAACGTGTTACATCAGTTCATTTATCTGCAGTGCGAGCAAAAATGGATGCCCCACTTGTGATTTGCACGAAAGAAGAGCAGCGTGCAGTGATTTGTTTTTTGTGGTCCGAGAGTACCTGGTGCCGTTATTTATCAAAGGCTGTGTGTGCGGTGTGGAGAAAGTGTTTTGTCGCAAAGAAGTGTGTATGAATGGATAGAGAAGTTCAAGGAAGGTCACACAAGTGTAAGCCATCAAGGAGCTGGACACCCATCCACGTCTGATGACAACATTGAACATACACATGAAATGATTCTGTTGAATAGACAAGTGACAGTGGATTATGTGGCAAATCATTTGCAAATCAGCCATGGCTCAAAGGCTCAACAATCAACAGTGCTCATTACAGTGAGATGCTTATTGAAGAGCTGAAGCCTAAACTTTGGATTAAATGCAGAGGACCGCTATCCAAGGGCACTGTGATCTTCCATGACAGTGCACACCCGCACACTTCTGCCCACACTGTTGACACTGCAAAAACTTTTGTTTTGAGGTGTTAAAGCATTCTCCCTACGGTCCTGATCTTGCTCCATCGGACCTTCACCTGTTTGGTCCCCTGAAAGCAGCCCTACGAGGACAGATTCACTACTGATGAAGAAGTGAAGACAGAGGTGCATTCGTGGCTCACAGCTCAGCCTAAAACAATTTTTAGTGAGGGAATACAAAAACTTGTTGACAGATGGACAAAGTGTATTGAAAAGCAAGGAGATTATGTTGAAAAATGATGTATTAGTCTTTTCTAAAAGTTAATTAAAATAAATTCTACAGCCAGAGTACGGATAATTTTTGACTCAATCTCATATATGCTAAAATCAAATCCCATTGCTGAGTAGTTATCTATTATGCTTAAACAAAACAGGTCAGAAATAAGGGGAATAAAAGATGGATATTGACTTAAAAGATGAGAATCACATGTTGTTCAGAAGGTTATAGGAAATAATATAAGCTGACCCAAAATTTAAACAATCCAACATATTGCAGATAAGGCAACTTCAAAATCATTTAGACCAATCTTCGTGAATAGTCACAACAAAAACTAAAACACAGGTTGAACTTTGTTTTTTGTGGCCAACAGTAGTAAATGTCATCAGCCCATGCAATATTTTGTTCGTCTCTCTCCACAAAAAATTATTAGAAAACTATTTTGCTAAATTAACTCTGCCCAGGCCAATTATGTTGAATGTGAAGACCCAGATCATAAGTTCAGTTAGAAGTGGCATTTATTCAGTAAAGGTAATGCCACTGCAAGTAAAGCTCTGGTTCTTGGGCACTAAACTCATTCCTAATCTTTGTAAACTGTATTATAAAGATGTGCTTAATCCAAAGGGGCCTAGAAGAAAGCGTTTAGGACAATCCATCACTGCTTTTGAAAACAAAACTCACTTTACAGATTAATCTCAATTAAAGGGGAGGTTTGTAGTGATATTCATATGGCGATCATATGGATATGATATCCATATGAATTAAACTCATTATAAATTACTTTTAATAACATATTTAAGTATTAAGGTTCATTGTGAGGTATCATGCATCTAGGATTTTAATCCTGTTCTCTTCCAAAAGCTAGGTCAAGCTCATTTACCACAATTTACTAAACTAAGTAAATGCCAAGCACATCTAAGTTACAAGTACTTGAATATATATTTCCAGGTTGCTGCTTTCCCAAGAAATTGTAAATTTCAGTACTAAGGAAGACTATCAATAAGTTGTCCCGTTATTATAAAATGTTATTTTTCTCTTTTACAGTTTTTCCTTTGATCCCAGATGGAAGTACAGATAACTAAAGACATGTCTTTTTCTTAATACAGGATAGAGACTGAAGGCGGTGACTACATGTTCTGCTTTGATAATACATTCAGCACCATTTCTGAGAAGGTGATTTTCTTTGAATTAATCCTGGATAATATGGGAGAACAGGAGCAAGAACAAGAGGACTGGAAGAAATACATTACTGGCACAGATATGTTGGATATGAAACTGGAAGACATTCTGGTATGGTTTTTTAATAAAGTAATAAAAATTACTAACATCTAGAGACCTTACTATTTGATAGGCACTGAGCTAGGCATTTTATCTGCATTATCTCACCTAATCCTTTCTTAACTCTATGAGGATTATTATCTCCATCTTCCCAATAAGGAAAATTATGGATTAGGGATATTTGGTAACATATCTGACACAGGACTAGAGAGAGAACTAGAATTTGAACACAGACTCTTACTACAAAACTCCCTTCGAATGTTCACAAACAAAAGACTGTGATAATGATCCGCAGCATACTTGCACACTGAATAAAACTGAGTAATTTGTAAACACTTAAGATGTACAGGCATTTTTTTCCCACAGCATAGTTTTTATAGCATGAAATTTAATGTTACTTGACTGATTAATTTTGGGAACACTTAACATTACTCAGACAAACCTAGCAGTTATCAGAAACTAGCACTACACTCAGGAGTAAAAGCTTTTAGATATGGCTTCTTGGCTTGAATTGCTTTATGCCTTATTTATCATAAGCATGCATAATGAAATGTGCATGTATAGGAACCTATTTGCTAATAATAGTACTGCCAGTGATGGGGAGAAAGGTCATTACCCTTCGGCCACAGCTAGGTGTTAATAAAATGATAGAATTTACTCAGTGATATTTATAAATAGCATATATACCTGTGTTATAGAACTTTCTGCAGGAGAAATATGATTATTCCAAGTTTGAAACTATATAACCTCTAATACTCTTATAACCTGAACTTTTTTTTATGACATCATATACTGATCACCTTGCAGTTTCTTAGGAAAGCAACTATCAAAGAAGAGACATGTTGAAGATCAGTTAGCTTAAGAAGTCGGAAAATTAAATGATCACATCACATGTGTAATTCCTTAGTGACTGAGCTCTCTGAGCCTTCGTTTCCTATTATCCTTGGGGATAATACCTTTAGAGTTGTGAGGATGAAATGTGATATGTCATGTATATAAATGCTTTAAACAGTGTCTGGCACACAGTGTTAGTTTTCTTACCTTTTCCATTGGTGTTACTGTGAATACAGGCTGAAAGGAATTAAGCTTGATTGGCATAAATTTTTACCATGACAATGTTTGATCTCATCATTTCATATGTACTAAACTTAGTTGAATTTTAGAATGAGAAGACGACTTAGTTATCATTAGTACAGCTCCAAACTCCCTTTCCCGTTTCATTCCATTTCATAGATAAGGAATTGGCTTAAAATGAAAATGATGTATCCATAGTTTCACTACTAGTCCAGTCTTCTTCCCACTCTTTTTTAAAATCTCAATAGTATTAATATATTCTTCCATTTTAAATTTATATTTCCAACAAGAGCAAAATACAAGTAGCTATAAATTTTATTAGTACTTCACTGAGTTCTCAAGAGATTGACTTCATTCACAATTAAACTAAATCACCAGAAAGTTCAGATTTAAATATGGCTTAAAATACTTAGTCTTTTTAAAGTAAAATAAAATGTCTTTCAGGAGTTTTTCTATTTACCCCACCCTCAGAATTTTTTATCACAACAGCAAACTTGAATAAATAATTTTATACTTGACTATCATCATTATATATTGAAAAGAACCCCATATTTTTCTGGAAAATATACCATTGCTTTACAAATGTGCCCATATGATAAATATTATACTTTGTAGTTTTGTAGGTTTAATTTGAAATTTGTGTATATTTTTTGCATTTAAATGAGGATTTTGACATCATTTCAAATCTCAAATTTTACCTTATATTCATGTAAAGCTTTTATAGTTTTTATATCACTTCTCACAAGGACCCTACCATAAAAATAGTTTTTTCAGAAAATGTGCAACTTAGAATGCATCTTGATAAGCTTGTTTTATGAATGTGATATTGGAACATTTTTGTATTAAAAATAGGTTATATTTTTTATGGTTGTTAGGGCTAAGAAGATAATGTATATAAAATTACTGGCACTGTAGCACTCAATGTATTTTCATATTTATTTTCAATTCATAATAGCTTTGTTCATTTTTAAAATAATTATAAACAATAATTTAAATATATCATGAGAATTATTACGTAAACTTTTGTAATAAAGATCTTTAGGTAATCTAAGTAGTACCCACCCCTTAATTAAAACTGTGTTTGGATATTAAACTAATAAGAGTACTGTGAAACACAGTTTTAAATTAACTTAAAATTACTCAGCATTCTTTTACAATAAAATTATTTTATTTATCTCCAGGAGTCCATCAACAGTATCAAGTCCAGACTAAGCAAAAGCGGTCATATCCAAACTCTGCTTAGAGCATTTGAAGCTCGTGATCGAAACATACAAGAAAGCAACTTTGACAGAGTCAATTTCTGGTCTATGGTTAATTTAGTGGTAATGGTGGTAGTGTCAGCCATTCAAGTATATACACTGAAGAGTCTATTTGAAGATAAGAGGAAAAGTAGAACTTAAAACTCCGAAGTAGAGTACTTAACATTCAAAAAAAGGGACAGAAAAATGCAATAAACTGTTACAGTCAAGACCATTAATAGTCTTTCCAAAACGTTTTCAGGCATTACCATAAGTGTGAAATAAGTATAATTTTAATGTGAAAGGAAAGTCTTCACTTTCATCTGTGCAACAAATCTCATTGTTCCAGTTGTACTTAAGTGTAACAAATATTTTGCAGGTATAAATGAATGAAGCCATATTAATAACAGCAGTTTCCTAAGCTTGAAAAAATTTTGCAAATGTCATAAGGTGATTTAAATAAAGGAACTTTGGCCTAAATATAACACTGAACAGTGCTTAAAAGATTGTTACCCAGAAGTTTCTTTGTAAATGTGGCAATTACAAATTAATTGTAGAAGTTTTTCAATATAAGTTGTAAAGCATCTGAAAATTACCTAATCATGGATATCTTTAGAAGATAGAGACTCAACTTTTCTCTTTTTACATATGTCTCCTAAATGTAAATAGAAGCATAGCTGTGAAAAACAAATATGTGGGATTTTTATAACCAAATATATTTCATTTTAAAATATTAGCAAAAAGTATTGTTTTATATATACCTAATCTACATTCCCAAAAGCTGACATTTTGAATAATTCTTAAAAATGCTAAGTCATACTTATTAAAATTAGGACAGATTTTCTCTCTGTAGAATAAAGATTGCTTTCAGTCTCCATAAGGATACATTCTGTCTAATCCTTAACTAAAATACAGGATTTTAAAATTAAATGTGAGGGAAAATCATTTTTATATTATCAACAGTGTTATGTTAGTTTTAACATGTTTACTGACTTGGATCATCCATTAATACCAGCAGTTGTGAAGGAAATACTGCTAAAAGGATTTGGACCTAATGTAAGTAAATATCTCCTTTTTTGAGTTCTCAAAATCAATTAAAAAAAAGAATAAAGTCAATATAAAAGAATTTAGAGAATATCCATCAAAATAAAGTTCACTTAAGCTATAAGTAAAGTTTCTGGCATCTCACTGGCTCATCAATAATGACTCAATCCTAATATAAATCGTGAGATTAATTTCCAGTTAACTAGAAGAAACTGTGGGTTTTATTTTTTTACAGTTGTTTTATTCTGTTTTGAATTATCATTTATAAGTATTCAGGTACATTTTACAAAACATAAGCCCTGCTGGGTATAAATATTTATTACAGTTTTTATTACAACGTTCATAAAATGACCTTTCTTATCACTTTATTGACATTCAAATAAGGATTGGAAACCCACAGGAGTTTAAACACTCAATATGTGAATAACCCTATAGTCTCTGCCATCCTCTCTTAAGTACTAGTAATTTAATGAATTAAATAGAATTTTTAGGTTAAGCCCATTTATAATAATGTTTATGACATATACAAGTTAGAAACTATCAACTTATAAACTTGAGTATAGAACCACCTCTGTGGGTTAGTACTGCTAGAATTCTTAATAAGCAATAATGATATCCAGAGAGTATGCTTTCATCTATAATTTACACTCAAGAGGGGTACAAAAAAAGAGAGATTTCCCTCCTTCTTACATCTTTCCCTGTATTCTTCAGAGAAAAACAGAAGCTTAGATTTCCCAACTCTGAAGCTTTTTAAAAATGAGATAAATACCATCCTTAGATGACTACCTTAATTGGTCAAGAAAATGCTTTTAAGTGCCCAGGAATAGCCCCTATAACACATGCAAAACAAGGGTCAATAAGATTTTTGCCTATGAAGAGCCCTCCCTTTTCTCCTGATACACTCACAATGAGAAGCAAACTTAAAGTACTATACTAATAAAACAGTACAGATATAAACTACTGCATCTTTTCTATAAAACTGTGATTAAGAATTCTACCTCTTACGTATGGCTGGTTACTGTACTGTACTCTGATTCTTTAACAATGAATTTGTTACATCATCTTCTATATATGATTTGTGCCGCTGATTTTAAACCTTTGTTTCAGTAACTTCTTACTATATAATAATGGACTTATGTGGAAAACAAAGAACTTAAGAATATTGAGGACAATTTTATTTTTATAGACAAAGTGAAAAGATTATTTAAGAAGCATGTAACCTGTGTAAAATGTGTAAGCAAAGAACTAAATTCTTTAGTATTTCTAAAGGCATATTGTTTATCTGCCTCATATGGTTTTTCTTTAATGTCAGTATTCAGTTTTGAAATTAAAATTATGCTAAAACTGAGTAAGCTACAACTTAACAGCTTATTGTGTCTTTAGTTTTTAATCATATAAGCTTTTAAAATGCTACAATATTTAACCTAAGGCCTAGAGTTTCACTATGATTTGCATTTGGATCATTAATGATTGTTCTTTCATATGAATATCAAGACACAAAGGATAAGTGGTTGAAATAGCACTGAAATAAATTATAACTGAAATGTAATTTTATGTTAGGTATGTTTATTCTTCTTAAGCATTGTTATTATGTCCTAAAATAGACAAAAATTGAGTACCTATAATTGTATGCCTCCCCAAAGAAAATTCTTTATCTGAAATTTTCAAAGATATTGATTCAGCATGTAATGGTTTTTCAGTTGAAGTATAATAATGCACAATCAGTGTTGCTCAAATTGCTTCATAGTTATGAACAGACACAGCCATATTAAATAAGCATTGAATACTGTGCTGAGTATATATAATAAAAATTAAAATCAAAGAGTATCTGTTTATCTACCAGTCATTGTAAATGCTGTCTAATCCTTAAAGCCTTCACTGATTTCATCTTAACCAAGTGTGCTCTCCCTTCCATTTGAAAACCCATACTTCTCTGTACTTTTGTTTATCATTCTACCCTGCATTAGAGTTCTGTTTATGTAAGTACTTACTCTTCTGTTGCCCAAACACACATTGTAACTAAAAGGTGGTCAAAATACAGAGGCAAAAATCATCAGTTCTAAATTCTGGAATGCTAAATAAGCACCCAGGGAGCTTGTTCCACTCTTCTATCCCATTGCAGAAACTGACTGTTTAGGACTGGAATTTGGCTCCAGAATCTTAATTTTTAACCAACGCAATTTGGGATTCTGATGTCCACATTATCCTTGGACCATTTGCTAACTGGGTGAACTTGGGAAATCAAAACTCCTTTGAACCTATTTCTTCATTTGTAGAAGTATTTTAAGTAACACCTTAAAACTCAGTTAAGAGTCTAGTGCTTGGTGAAGGTTGGTATGTTACTGGTGATTTCCTTTATACCATTTAGACAAGCCACTGTTCCCCTACAGCTGGTAGAATTCCTTAGGCAACTTTCTGGTTCTGCACATCACTTTCAGGTGTTTGAGCTTCTGGAAGGCTTGTGTCATTAGACACCGGATATACACTAATGTATTTCTGGGGAAATGACCCAGAATAAAGAATCCAGACCTAAGATGATGTCATCTGAGAACGAGCATATCATGATGCTAGATCCCTGCATCCAGAAGAAAAGGTGAGAAAATGCAGGGCAAGGAAAAAAATTAGAGGTCTTCAATGACCATAAGTCAACAGCAAAATGAACAATGAGAATCAGTTATCCAACAGTGAAATGAAATCCCTTATATATAAAGAAAGCAACTACTCCTCAGTCCTGGACATTTTCAAGTGGCAATAATGATTAGACATAAAAGGGATTATTTCTACATCTGGTGTAAAATGGAAGAATGGACTAATAAAACTAAACTTCCTACTCATTTCAATTTTAAAAGCACTAAGTAATACTACTGGTAGGAGACAGCTGAAAGAAAAGGCAAGAGTTCAAAAGAATTCTATTTTACTGAATTCTAGCTTGGTGTTAAAAAACAAATTGGAGGACTTCCTAGGTGGCACAGTGGGTAAGAATCCGCCTGCCAAGGCAGCAGACATGGGTTTGAGCCCTGCCCTGGGAAGATTCCACATGCCACGGAGCAACTAAGCCCGCACGCCACAACTATTGATCCTGCGAGCCACAACTACTGAGCCCATGTGCCACAACTACTGAAGCCCACGCACCTGGAGGCCATGCTCTGCAACAAGAGAGGCCACCACAATGAGAATCCCACACACCACAAGAAGAGTAGCCCCCACTCGCCGCAACCAGAGAAAGCCCGTGTGCAGCAACGAAGACCCAACACAGCCAATAAAATAAAAAAACAAAAAACAAAACCAAAAAAACAAAAAACAAATCAGAAACAAAATTTAAAACAATACCATTTATAATCACTCCAAAGAAAAAAACATACTTAGGTATAAATCTAACAAAACATGTACAGGGTCAGTATGATAAAATTATCAAATGGCTGGTAAAAGAGAGACCTAAATAAATGGAGAAACATACCACGTTCAAAGGCTGGAAGTCTCAACATAGTAAAAAGATCAATTCTTCCTAAACTGATGTATGAATTTAACATAATTCTTATGTTAAATTCTCAAAATCCAGCGAGGTTTTTTGTAGACAAGGACAAAATTATTCTAAAATTTATATGGAATGAAAAGGCAAAAGAATAAGACAATTTTGAAAAAGCATAAAGTCTACCTATATTGAGGCTTACCTTATATCTATAGTAATCATGGTGTACTGGTAGAGGGATAGACACATACCAATAGAACAGACATTTAGAATACACCAAGTCTTAACTTTTAACAAAGGTGCAAAAGCAATTCAATAGGGAAAAGAGAGCCTTTGAAAACAAATGGTGCTGGAGCAACTGGAACAAACACAGGTAAAAACATGAACTTAAATGTTAAAATGATAAAGCTTTTTGAAAAAAATGAGAAAATCTTCAGGACTTAGGGCTAGATAAAGAGCTTCCACAGTTGACACCAAATACATGACACATAAAAGGAAAAACTGATAAACTGGACCTCATCAAAAGTAAAACTTTTGCTCCATTAAGAACCCTATTAAGGTTGCTTCCATGTCCTGGCTATTGTAAACAGTGCTGCAATGAACATTATGGTACATGTTTCTTTTGGGATTATTGGGTTTTCTCTGGGTATATGCCTAGCAGTGGGATAACTGGATCATATGGTAGTTCTATTTTTAGTTTTTTAAGGAACCTCCAAACTGTTTTCCATAGTGGCTGTACCAACTTACATTCCCACCAACAGTGCAGGAGAGTTCCCTTTTCTCCACACCCTCTCCAACATTTATTGTTTTTTGATGTTTTGATGATGGCCATTATGACCAGTGTGAGGTGATACCTCATTGTGGCTTGGACTTGCATTTCTCTAATGATTAGTGATGTTGAGCATCTTTTCATGTGTTTGTTGGCCATCTGTATGTCTTCTCTGGAGAAATGTTTAGGTCTTCCACCCATTTGTGGATTGGATTATTTGCTTTTTTGGTATTAAGCTGCATGATCTGCTTGTATATTTTGGAGATTAATCCTTTGTCCATTGCTTTGTTGGCAAGTATTTTCTCCCATTCTGAGGGTTGCCTTCTAGTCTTGTTTATGGTTTCTTTTGCCGTGCAAAAGCTAGATGAATGGATAAAGGAGATGTGACACATATGTACAATGGAATATTACTCTGCCATAAAAAGGAATGAAATGGAGCTATATGTAATGAGGTGGATAGACCTAGAGTCTGTCATACAGAGTGAAGTAAGCCAGAAAGAGAAAAACAAATACTGTAGGCTAACTCGTATATATGGAATCTAAAAAAAAAAAAAAAATGGTACTGATGAACCCAGTGACAGGCAAGAATAAGGATGCAGATGCAGAGAATGGACTGGAGGACACAGGGATGAGGGGGCAGGGGGCAAAGGAGAAGCTGGGACAAAGTGAGAGAGTAGCATAGACATATATACACTACCAACTGTAAAACAGATAGCAAGTGGGAAGCTGCTATATAACAAAGGGAGATCAACTCGATGATGGGTGATGCCTTAGAGGGCCAGGACAGGGAGAGCAGGAGGGAGGGGATATGGGGATATATGTATAAATACAGCTGATTCACTTTGGTGTACCTCAAAAGCTGGTACAAGAGTGTAAAGCAATTATTTTCCAATAAAAAGGTTAAAAAAAAAACCCATATTAAGGGGATGAAAAAATAAACTACTGATGGGGAGAAAACAGATGCAAACCACATATCCAAAAGAGGACTACACTATATACAGAATTCTCAAAGCCCAACAACAGTTTAAAAAAAAAAATTAGAAAATGGGCAAATGACATGAACAGACATTTCACTGAAGAAAATATGTGGATGGCAAATAAACACATGAAAACAAGATTCAACATCATTAGCCATTAGGATAATTCAAGTTAAAACCTTAATGAGGTATCATACACACCTACCAGAAAGGCTAAAATTAAAAAATAGTTACAATACCAAATGCTGGCAAGGATGCAAGAGAAATTGAATCACACTTTTACACTGCCACTGGGATATAAAATAGTAGTCATTCTGGAAAATATTTTGGCAGTTTCTTATAAAACTACACATGCACTTACCATGCAACCCAACATTTATGATCTTGGACACATCCCTGAGAAATTGTACACATATTATACACAGCAGCTTCATCTGTAATAGCCCAAACCTGGAAATAACCCAAATTTAAAGAGTGAATAATCTTTGGTACATCCATACTATGGAATACTGAGCAGCAATAAAAAGAATAAACTATTGATACATGCAACAATTTGGATAGACCTCAAAGGAATTATGGTTAGTGGGAGAAAAAAATCGTAAAAGGTCACACCATACAATTTCTTTTATGTAACATTCTTGAAATAAAATTACAGAGATAGAAAACAAATTAGTGGTTGCCAGGTGTTAGGAATGGAGGAAAGAAAGGGAATGTGGCTAAAAAAGGAAGTCTCGTGGTGGAACAAGTCAGTCTTGTGATGGTTATACATCTACACATAAAATTTACAGAACTATATACACATACAAATGAGTGCTTGTAAAATTGGTGAAATCTGAATAAACTCTGTGGATTGTACCAACATCAGTTTTCTGGATTTAATGTTGTACTGTATGCAAGATGGGCAAACTGTGAAGAGTACACAGGAATTCCCTGTACTTTTTTCTTTTGCATTTCTTATGAATCTGTAATTCTTTCAAAATAAAAATTTAGAACAAGAGAGAGCAAGTGAATTTTATACCTGAAACAGACATTACTGTGTTGTAATATACATATTTCTGAATTAGTCCAGGAATAAGTAAAATAATTTAACTTCATGTTAAATAAAAACAAAATATTCTCATTGAAAAAACAATTGTCATTTTACATATTGGTGCAATTCTTAAGAATTTAGTTATCAGTAAAAAGGTGAAACACTGTATTTTTCAAGGCTCTTAAGGAACTGAGCCTGATCGTTTTGACATGAAATATGAAAGAAGAGTCAAAAGTCAACATTTTTCTTTTTTAGAGCAATTCCATATTTCAAAATATTGTCCACAGGTTATACTATGATGAAGTGGTTATTAGAATACTGCCATGTGAAGACTACACCTACTTTCCAAATGTTGCAAAATCATTATTATGTGAATCTCAACAGAGAAACTATCCTTGACTTTTTCAAATGCTAATTTTTCAGTGGACAATCATGACATAGAGGTATAAGGAAAATCTTCAACAGTGGATGACTGACTCCTTCAACTATAAAGGTAACAATGTCTTTTTGCTGTAAAGAATCTTAGAATTAAGGCATATACAGGACATGCAGCTGGAGAAGCAACTTATTAAGTATAATATAAACCACTGTAAACTCTTAAATGCCAAAGGGACAAATGTGCTGGCAATTACTACTTCACTATCCCTTGGACAAACAGCAAAGGAGCAAAGAATGAAAAAGGTCACTTTGTTTAGAATGAGGAACAGGGAAAGGCTAGAAAACATTGTGCAGACGGCCCATACTCTCCTTTGATAATATACTTCCTTTCTGGCATCCAAGGGAAGATCGGGATGCAATACTTTTATATCCCCATAGCCTCTAATACAAGTTACATTCATCACAATATACCCAAGGCAAGGTTTAATATTTCAGAATAAGAAAAATTTGAGCATTACTATATCCAGTACTTCAGAGAATAGAAAAGCAAAGAATCTGCCTTTAAAGAGTGGACGGTTTACCTGAGGAGGAAGACTAGTTAGTATTCAGGAATTATCAGCTACTCATTTTCCCCAGTCAGCTTTGTCCTTCATTGCTCCAAGAACTTTTGCCAGATCCCTCAAATTTATGTTGTGTCCCTCTTATGTGCAGCCTCTACACTTCCCTTTCAAATCACTCTACACACCGTAGCAGAATTAACTCATACAAACCCTCTACAAGACTCTAATCTCTGAAGGCAGAGAACATGTCTTTTCTATCCACTGCACCCAACACAATGCCTAGAACACAGTATTTGCTGATGCAAAGATAAGGCACATTAAGTAAAAAGCTAAATTTCAAAACAAGGTGAACAATCCTCTTTCAGTAAAAACAGAAATAGATAAAAAGTCTTGAAGGCTAATAAGGCTTACATACCATTCTTTCTGGATTGTAGAACTTGAAGGAGTTTCAGAACTATAAAGTTTTGTGTTATCTGAATTTTTCACTGAAATATTTTTATATCATAGAAAACAGTAAACCTTTTTCACTTGGGGAAAAAAATAACAGTTGATAAAGATTTCCTCCTCTGTTTTTCTTATCTACTACCTCCATCCTTCCCAATCATTGCCCCTTTCTTCTAAACGACATCTTCATTTTCTTGGAACCACCTCACTAATTCTCCTTTTTGTTGCCAGCTAATACACAGCAACGTGAAGGTAAGCAGAAAAGCAATACATGATAAACAAATTAGCATTATTTCCTCCAAGTCAGATTTAGATGAAGACAAGGAGTACTTTTAACCCCAGATGTGAGTAATTTCTATTACAAGAAAATCCATAATTGGAGAAAACTGCAGCTTCCTTATGAAGGGAATGAAAACTGCCTATTGATTGTAATATTTAACTAGTTTTCAATTATTACTGCTACTAGACTATAGCAAATGCTCATTTTCTAAAGCTAAATTTTTATTTCTCAATATCAAAAACACAAGTATAATTTTTTAAAGAGGTCACTTTCAGTTACTACCTGAAATATTTTAAGGCTGCTTTCCAGAGTTAGCCAAGAAAACCATCTGACATTTTTACTCACCACTCTGAATACCTTATAAATATTCTAAGTATTATTGACTCTGTTCTCTTCCCAGAAAAGTCTTTACCTTATTCTTTTTAAAACTCAAACTACTTTCACATTAGTTTTTTTCAATATTTCTTTTTAAAAAATATTTTCAGGTTTGATTTTTATTATAATCTGTTTTTTGTGCAATACCATTCAAAAGCATGGACTCTTGAATCCCCAGTATAGAATATCCACCTGGAAAGCCCCAGAAAGTATTCTTTTGAAAACACTTTCAAGTGCTTTTGCTTCAGAATAAGCTTTTAAATAAAACAACACAGTAGTTTCCCATTACGTAGGTATTACTTCCAAATACATCTTTTGTTCAACTAATACCTTAAATCTGCTCTAATTATTATTTTTATTCTATGATAGCAGGTAAGGCACATTTTTATTGAAAATTTTCTACATACCTGCCACAGTACCACCATGAAGAAATTTGAATGTTCTAGATCTTTGCTTAAAGAATGGTGATGAGCAGGTGTTTAATAATAAAGAGCAGAAGCTTCTGGGAAATGCCTGGCAGAAGCAGTAACTATTAAAAACTAGTCTTGTTCCATAATCCCATCCTACTCCACTTATTTCCTTATTCCACTACTTCCAAGCATCAACCTTTTCTTCTGATCAAGCCTATCTTCCTTACTGCTCTCTGAAGAGGGCTGCTCTATTTAATGACATCACTAGCCTCTCAGGTCCTCGAACCTTGAAGACCCATGACCTGCTCAGTCAAGTACTGTCAGCTAATCTCTCTAACCTCTCTCGTAAGTATTCCAAACACCTCCCCCACCCCCCCACCCCCACTTCTACTACCTCAGATTTACCTAGATTTAGATTAGCCCTGAGCTCTGTACCTCATCATTCCCCTCTAATTCATCCTACAGCCCAGTGCCAAATTAATTGTAAAACACACCTTATAGCAGTCCCATCGGAATCCAGATCATTTCCAGCCTCAAGTATGCCACACACTACCCAAACTCTAGTATCCTTTTTTGTGTGGAGGCTTAATGCCTTTGCTTACTCTTCCTACACTGTGGAATGCCCTAGTGTGTCCCCTTCCTGATGCTCTAGTTTAAATTCCTTTTGAAATCTTCCCTAATAAATTCCTTTTGCCCAAATGTCCTCCACAGCCAAGCCCCAGAGAAAAGTACTCTCTCCCTTCCCTTAAGTGCTCTTGCCAAGTAAAGAGGAGAAGATAATTGTATCTACTTCACATTTTCCTCCCAGTAGTATCTTGGAAAACATTAGGCCCTCAAATATTGTGTGAGATGTTCATTCTCAACTCCAGGCCTATTCTTACCGGCTCCCTCATTTTGAACTTAGCTTTTCTCTCCCTTAGCCTCTATTTAACCCATCCTTCAAGGTACAGCCTAAAAAATATCACATCCAAATTAATCTCATTTCTCCAGCAATATAGCACATATTTGGATACCTGTAGTCATATGTTGTTTCCAAATGTTGCTTAATTCTCATGTTAATGTCCTACACTCCCCAAGACTGTACCATTCTCTAAAGTATGCCCACTGAACTCCTACTGCCCCCCACCAAAATTCCATCTCTTTGAATTTACTTATGCTGTTTCTTATCCTACCCCATTTTTGCCCATCAAAATCCTATCATCCTTGGAGGAGGGATGGATTGTGAGTCTGGGATTAGCATAGGCAATCTGCTACATGGAATGGATAAACAACAAGGTCCTACTGCAGAGCACAGGGAGCTATACTCAATATCCTGTAATAAAGCATAATGGAAAAGAACATGAAAGAATATATATAACTGAATCACTTTACTGTACAGAAATTAACACAACATTGTAAATCAACTATATTTGAATAAAATTTTTAAAAAATCCTATCATCCTTCAAAGCCAAATTCAAATGAGATTCCTTTCAATAAGTCCTTCCCTAATGCCTCTTTTAGATTAACTTTAAGTTCCTATGGAACTCTGTACCAATATTCCATAGTACCTACCATGTTTCACCTCAAATTTAGTTCCATTTATGTCTGCATCCTCCATAATTTAAGAATTCAGAAGAGGACTCCTAATATTTCAATTTTCTCTTATAAGCAACTCATAGGTATTCAAAAATATAACTGCTGCATTTAAATAAATAATACAAAATGGTTTGAAAAACTATTTTCAGGAACTGAGGCATACAAAAAATCCTGTAATAATACTGAAGTAGGTTCAATCGAGTCCCCCAAGAAGACAGAAGTCCAAACAAAGTACTTGTGAATGTGAACCTACTTGGAAATAGGGCTTTGCAGATGTAATTAAGTTAAGGATCTTGAGATAAGATCATCTTGGATTTGGTGTGGGACCTTAATCAAATTACTGGTGTCTTTATAAGAGAAATGAGAGAGAGGTCTGATACAAAGTAAGGTTGTAAAAATTGAAGGCATTAAATGGAATATGTGTACAGCCAAAGAATGTCAAGCACTGCTGCCTGATACCAGAAGCTAAGAGAGAGGCATAGAATAGATTCTGCATCAGAGGATCCAGAAAGAAGCAACCTTGTCATCACCTTGAGTTCAGACTTCTAGCCTCAAGAACCATGAGAGAGAAACTGCTATTGTTTTATGCCAAGTTTGTGGTAATTTGTTATGGAAACCTCCAGGAAACCAATATATATAGCTTTTTAAACATCCAGAAAAATAAACTTATCTTCAAAAATAAGAGCAATAATGAAGTTCTTAAGAAATAAACAGATTTCTTTGAGTTTTATTTATTTAACTAAAACCAAATTTTACCTAAACTTATTGTAAGGTAGATAAGCAATGGCTTATCTTAAACTGAGTTTAGGGCAACCTCTCAATATGAGATGTCTTATGTTAAAAGTTTATAGTTTTAAAAGATGTAAAATCAAAGTTATACCTCCATATAGTATAATTTGAAAAATTCACTACTTCCCTGGTGGTGCAGTGGTTAAGAATCCCCAATGCAGGGGACACAAGTTCAATCCCAGGTCTGGGAAGATCCCATGTGCCACGAAGTAATTAAGCCTCTGCACCACAACTGCGGAGCCTGCAATCTAGAGCCCGCAAACCACAACTACTGAGCCCATATGCCACAACTACTGAAGCCCGCACGCCCAGAGCCCATGCTCTGCAACAAGAGAAGCCACCACAATGAGGAGCCCATGCACTGCAGCGAAGAGTAGCCCTTGCTCACTAGAGAAAGCAACTAGAGAAAGCCCGTATGCAGCAACGAAGACCCAATGCAGCCAATAAATAAATAAATAAATAAATAAATAAATAAATAAATAAATAAAATTTATTAAAAATAAATAAAAATTCATGCTACTTCTCAATACAATAATCATGATGAATAGATGAAGTTTTGTTTTATGAAGTTATTTTCACTACAATATAAATCAATGTTCTTAATGGTGAGGGTTCAAATTTTCAATATAACTATTAGGTATGAGTCAATATTTTGTTTATTCTCTATTTAAAAAATTTAATCCAGCACTACCTTTTAAGTCTCATATCATGTTTCTAAGTTATCCAACCTTTGCTTTTCTAAGTCAGAGTGTGCTTAGGTAACATAAAAAGTATTTCAATGATCCTAAAACAATAACGAAGCCCTCAAATTCAAAATACAATATAAATAATTGCATACTTTGTTAATCTGCTTACCTATAACACAGGCATTTTCAATTAGATAAAATTTTATTGTAACAAGGCTAACAACACAGTTTCTCTAGAAAGGGCCCCCAAATAAATGTAAATTATACTTTAAAACACGAGTCTTTATATTAACTACTATTTTTTAAGTACAAACTTTTTAAAAAATATTCTCAAACCTTAAAAAATAATTTCAAAAATAATTTCAAAAAATCAAGAGTTTGACCCTACTGAGACACTTTAAATTATACCTTCCACATAAAGGCAATTAACAGCATAGGTAACTTAATTTTACACATTTTCCTGACTTATTTAGCCAAGAGAATAAAACAAATCAAATTTAGCTGACATACAATTAAATGAATTTGGTAAAACAACTATTTTCTTAGAAATTGAGATCCCCTGAAGCTTGACATTATCAAGTTTAATTGCAATCACACAATTTCACCACTTAAAGTAATAAAAAGTTAAATTACTATGATTCAATTCTTGTATTCATTTAACCTATAAAGTCATTAGTATGGAATTATTGCTCTGAAATCTCTCTTCTCTATTCCTTTAGATTACTTTTGTGACTATTTAATATGTGCAAGCAATAACAACCATGTCAATTTGCTATTATCTAAAATAATACTGTTCTTATATGTCCAAACTAGAGAAAAAACTTATTTTCTCTTTCCATAATTCACAGAGGGCATGAGCCAAGTCTAACACCTTGTTGGAAAGGAAAAGCCTATCGGCTCATTTACTTTTATGGAGGAACAGTTTCGATTCCTGCAGCCCTTTATCACCAAATCTCTTCCTTAATCCAAGAGCACATCTATAACATATCTATACTGTACATTGATTTTGGGGGTGGGGGTGGGGGGGGTGGAGGTATGCAGTTTTTACTATCTTAAGATAATCTGAAGATCAATTAGAGAGCCACAAAATAATCAAACTACTCTAGCCTATATTAGTCTTATTTCACTTATCCAGGAGACAAGATTTCAAAAAAGTTCAACCACTTACGTATTTTAAAATAGGAAGCATGAAAAATAAAAACTTGTTCATTACTCAAAACAAGAATGTTGACTGAAAAAAAGTGCACAACATAAAAGTTGAGAATTGTGTTTTATTCAGTGGACTTACTGAGGACTTATGTCCAGGATACAGCCTCTCAGATACCTCCAAGGGACTGTTGTGAAGAGTCAGATGTCCAAAACAAGGAAATGGAATAGGACTAATAAGGTGCCAGGTGAAGACTTCATCTCAAGAACAATGACACTTCTTTGGTCTTAAAAAGAAAAAGACGATGAAATGTCTTTCTTCTCATCATAGATCAAAGTTATTTTCATCATTGCCTAGGCATTTCCTCTCTATTCTGACACTGCTTTTGCATCTTCAGGAGACACATGCAAAATGCCAGACTCTAATGTACACACAGATGAATTACATTTTTGCACCAGAGAAATGAATCCAATCTGTACCACCAATGGCCAAACTTACTCAAATAAATGCGTTTTCTGCAGTGAAAAGCTAGAAAACAGTAGAAAACTTGAAATTTAGTCATTATGGTAGTTGCTGGCTCTGCCTCAACTACATAGAAGTCTATGGCTTTTATTGCAACCCTATTTTGCCATGGAGTCTACAACCAATTTAAGTCTTCTCAATAAGGGCTTCAAATTCCTAGATGAACAGACAAAGCCTATGTTACACAAGTTGGAATACAGAATGTTGAAGAATTTTTCCAACTCTAAGTACCTGCAAATGAAAGATTTTTATTTTCTACGTTCAATTATTCAATAACAGCTAAAAACCTATCTTAATTGTTTGATAATAGAAAACAATGCAATTTATGATCATAAACATTTCAATCAATAAAATGTTAAATAGTAAAAAACAAAAAAAACCCTTGTTTTGAGTAATGAAAATATAAAAGCCATTTACTTTTTCTCAAAGGAAATCACTCTTGAGCCATTACTCAAGAATCTAAAAATCAGAATTTTATGGGTTAAAAAAAGGTTTAAATTTTTATTTAAGTGGTTATCAATTTTTTCCAGAAAACCTCACTTAAATTCTTCCCAATCTACTGTAAATTAATAATGTTTAGAAACTAGATGGGCAAGAACAGAAAGGGAGAAAGGTGCTCAATATACTGTGAATAAATATGGATTATTAACACGGGACTGACACAAAAGAAGCACCACCTAGCCTAAGTCATTAAGAGTAAGGACTAGATTCCCCTACCCACATCCAGATGCCTGAGAGTACCACCATATCACATCAACACACAATAAATGAATGCTCACAATCTCTCAGTAATTAGGAAAAGGTTGGCATGCTGAGAATGGTGTTTTTAAAAACATGAAGTACTTAACCAGAAAATTTTCAATAAAGTGGCATTTTAAACGTTTCTGGTCTTTAATGGTTTAAAAGTTGCTTGAAGAGCAAACTATGGTTTACAAAGAGGTATCAAGAATGGGTTTCTAATGACACAATTCTTCATCGGAAAATTTATATCCAGAGGTAAGAAAAACACAGGAAGTCTAAGATACATGGTTATGCAAAATTGTAATACCAAAGGGGAAAAAAAGCAATGGAACTGTTAAGATATGCTCTTGGGTTCTAGAAGAGCTTTAGCAATATAGGGATATAGGAACCAAAACTGTGCCTCCATCTAAAATGAACCAATAGGCTTTCACTCCCAAAACTCTCTCCAAAAAGCTTCATTTCCTTAAACATGGATGTCTCCTTGAAGAAGTTTAACTTTAGGGATATCTACGCAAGCTTTACATATTTTCAAAGGGGACCCAAATTGTCACAAAATCTTGTTTTTGTCTCAAATTCTGTGTAGGAAAAATTTCCTCACATTCCACTAATTATGTATAGGAAATTCTAATCCTTCACTAAGTATGTACAATATTAGTAGTACTGGATGCTGACACAGTAAACTTCATTTTGAGTAACTTTCAATGTAATTTATTTACTTATATAAATTGATTCTAAAATTACATGTGCAATTTTTATAAACTCATAACAATAGCAATGTAGTTAAATATTTAAAAATCTTTCTTTCAAAAGCGGTACTGCTCCATCAAACGTAAAACATCTGAAAAACTTAATTTCTTAGAAAAATTGTTTTTGGTGAGCTAACTTTGAACTTCTGCTTAATATGAAAAAATTACTTTTAAGTAGCTGGTAGATACATTCAGATATCATCAACATTTTTTTCTTCTCAGCACCTAACATAGTTAATGATGGGTTAAATAACATAGAACTAAATAACAAAATATAAACTAGTTTTATTTAATTCTCCAAGCCCAGGTCACACACAAGAGTACTTAGGATCAAACATAAATGACATCCACAAGGGAGTCAGTGGAAGCCAATAGATGCAGACCCACCTCTCACAATGTGAGTTCAAGATGGAACAAAGCCCTCCAGAACATAGCTATACATTTACAATGGTTTCACGGCACTGATCTTAAAATTATTTTGTGTATATTCTATTAACTCAGTGTCAGTTCTGCTCTTGTGATATTCAAGAAGACTCAACGAAAGTAATTAAATCTAAGGAACAAGATTTTTGTCAGGTAGAGCTGAGCTCTGGAGGGCCACAGACTGTTATCTAAGATTTTTTCTGGCCCCCCTCCTCCCCACCGCATAAACCAATTTGTGCCCATATTCCCCCACTGGGAACGCATGTTATAGGGTGGGGGGAGAAAAGGATCGAATACCTTTTGGTAAATACAAGGAACAGAACTCAGACTGACGATTTTAAACAGGATATAGTTTCGCGTTATGCAGTAAGTACATTTTAGCATCTGTGAAGGTTTTATTCGTTTGCTTGCTTAAATCCAGTGGAAAATTTTCTTGAACGAGAAATCACATTTCTTGAAGGTACTGCAAAAGTGAGGAGTTATTACTAAGTATCCATGCATCATCTCCAACAAAGAGAAAACGCAAGGATAAAACGCAAATGGGGACTTCCCTGGCTGTCCAGTGGTTTAATTCTCTCCCTCCGCTCCCAATCAGGGAACTAAGATCCCGCATACAGCAAGGCACAGCCAAGAAAAAAAAAAACGTGAAGAGGGATTTTGTTGGGTAGACATGAGGCAAGGGGAGAAAAAAAGAGTGAGCTGGTTAATCTGCAGTCTTATTCTAATTTTAAATATAAAGACAGCACAATATTTTGATCTAGTTATTGCTCCAAGATATTCTGATATTACAAATTAAAAGTTACTTGCTTCCTTGTTATTTAGAGAGCCAATCAGTTTACTTTCACAGCCTCTCCCACGTCCAAATTTATATTAGACAGATACCCAGTTTCTTAACTGCTACTAATTATTAAAAAATCCCATGATAAAGTTCTCACTTCACATTTAACTGTCAAGTTTTTATTTCTCTTAGGAAAGAATATGACTAATCAACTGCCACAGAAGAAACTGAAGGGGACTTTTGGGAGTATATTCATAGAGGTACTCAAATATAATTAAAAAGGAAAACTTACCTACGCAAAGAAGGCATTTTTACTATTTCCCAACATTGCACAGACATCTTCCTTAGCCATTACATTCTCATTTAAACAACTCTAGAACCAGATTATAAAAGTCTGCTATAGGGCTTCCTAGGTGGCGCAGTGGTTAAGAATCCGCTTGCCAATGCAGGGGACACGGGTTCAATCCCTGCTCCAGGAAGATCCCACATGCAGCGGAGCAACTAAGCCCGTGTGCCAATAAAAAAAAAAAAAAAAAAAAAATAAAAGTCTGCTATAACTATATATCAGATCAGGTTCCAACAAAAACTTAAAAGTACCTAATAAAAACTCAATCAAGTAGCCCAAAACAGAAATAGTTCTACCCCAACACTAACAGAAATCTTAATATATATACAATAGAAACCAGACATACCTTGCAAAATAAAACGGGAAAAAATACCCTCAACTCACATACCAGTGAACATTCACTTCTGTTCAATATTTAGTAACAAAATATATCCAGCAAGATCTGACTTCATCACTCACACATTGGAATCTACAGAATAAAGCTCTGATAGCTCATATTCTGATCTAGTTTGATCACCTAAGGGCCTAGGAATCCACATTCACCCATGACTACCAGGGTATTTATAAAATTTATTTGTTCTGAATAAAAATGGAATTAAAATGAAATCAGGTATATTATTTTTACATCTTTTCTTTCTGTAGCCTAGGGGCAAAGCTTTTTAGAATAAAAAACAGAAATCCTTTTATGTGAACCCTGACACCTTCTATATAGCTAAGAAGAAAAGAAATCCCAGCTGAAAACTAAATTTTTTTGAAGTCTGGGGACAGGGTAGCTACAGGGAGATATATTGTCTTTCAAGTATAAAGTATACAAGCTGGCTAAACATAGTTTATTTCTTTAAAGGATCATTTAAGATGAACATGCAATAATTATTAATATTTATTTGGGGGACAAGAGGAAAATGAAAGCAGAGTTTTATAAAGATTAATTCAAGTGAACATATTTACAACGGAACTGGAAACTTCTTGGCTCTCTGGCTAAATAAAAGCAGTCATCTACTGCACCAGTGTGTATTTTCAGGCAAATACAGAAGCAAAACTCATTAGCTCTTTAAAAAATACACACATTTAATGTTGGTCTGTTTTAATTCTAAGTAAAGCAATTCCAAAAATACAAACTGAACATCAGAGCCATGTGAACCACCATGATAAAATAAAACAGACATTCACAATAATTACGTCTAAAGACAGTTCAGCTTAATAAATCATCTTCCAAATATGCTAAAGAAAGAATTACTAAAAATACTGCTGGTGTTCAGTTAGAATTAAAGGACTTTGGGGAAAATGAAATAATATGATACAGGTGGAGTGAATAAGGTTACACGGGATTTACATTTTCCATTACCCCTAGATATAAACAAACATTCAAAATCAACACAAACTCTGTGTGTTATTCAAAATATTGCAGCTGCAGGAAAGGCAACTTTAAATTAATAGCTAGGGGAAAATCAAGTTTTGGTGGAGGTAAACAGAAGTGACAGTTCTTAATTTGCACTTTTGTAAAGCTCATTTATACCTGGCCAACCAGGAACCAAATGCAGGACTACGAAGTTCTCTGCTTCTTTTGGCTATAATGTGACAAGAAAAGGTCATCTTTTGAAGATGTTTAAAGAAATAAAGCAACTTTCTTATAAACAGTCAAATAATCAATCAATGGAATAAATAAGTACTAACCCACATTTTTAACCGCTCTGTAATCACTACACTTTACATATTTTTCATTTTGGTGGCAAATTCTCCAATTTTTAGGCTAAAATCCACCAGTAACTTTTAAGAGTAAAATGAACAGCCACCAAAATAAGAATATTCTTCTGTTTACTCTTTGGCTAAAAAAGAAAACAAACAAACAAAACAAAACAAAAAGAAACAGAAGACAACTCTAACACTGGTGATAAAAGAAACTGTTTTTTTTTTTTAACACATGTAAAATAAAGTTATCAATTTAAATCTTGGTACATTTTATAAAAACAAGAGGTAATGTTGTAATAAAACAGCAGTTGCCTTGGCAGGCAACACACTGTTTGTTAACCCTGTGCAATAAAATACTTTGTTCATACTACACTTATTCAACATGACTAACAGTTACTACAGACATTTCAGGAATCTTCATGGGACTCCTATAGACTTACTGTTAAAACTGAGAGACATTTACAATCATGTGCCATGAAAACTTGAAAACGTTACTTCTAGTAGGAGATAATGTTCACACTATTTGAATTTGTTTTAGGTACTGAACAGCTGAGTTACAAGGACTAAAAGTGAAAAGCATTCGAAAAAGCCCATGAACACTGTTGTTCACACCCTTCTTCAGAACACACTAAACTTGTCTGACACATTTCTCTTCATACATAGCAAGCAACAGCACCCAATAAAAGCCTGAGAAGAAATGCTGCTGTGTAAATACTGCAACTATTCCTGAAAAAAGAATTATGGGATATATACTCCAAAGCTGCCCATTCCCATAATTTGTATTGCATAGGTCACATAATCAATCACACACATATATATACACACATGTGTATATATATGCACATGCAAAGAATATATTAAGACGACAATGAAGTCTAGTCACAGAGCAATTTACAGGCTCAATATATTTTTTACACTTTGAAAGAAAATTTCAATATTTTACAGTCTTTTAGTAGGCATTATATACACTGCACTTTATGAGTTCTAAAAGGTATTGAAATAAATTTTTTCCAACATTTTGGTAACAAAACAAACAATGTTTCTCCAAATACTTGTGCTATCTATCTACATGATAAGTTTGCTCTGATAACCACTAACCACAAAAACTGACTCAATGGAATAATTAGAAAAATTATCTAACACCATGCATGGATTTGAATCATTTTTAATATCCTATCCTAGAAACATTCTACAAATCTTAAGATTTAAAAAATTAAGTCTCTGTTCTGATTTTTAAAAGATATCTTTTTATGACAATATCCATAACATTGACAAGTACATGTTAAGGCTAGTATTATCTCCTTATGTGATTTTTTTTACCTTTTTTTTTTTTTTAAGAAAGTAAAAGCCAGACTCCTTTACGGCTTTGAACTGTACCTACAGAAAATGAGAGTGCAGTGAACATAATGTTCAGTCCTACAGTCAGGATGCAGTTGCCCCTTCCCATTCCACAAGATACTGCACCTTTCCATCAAGTGTCACCCGACGAGCCAATACTCGGTATTTTTCACCACATGCTATTCTACCTGCAGCACCAAAATAACTGGTAATGGAGTTTTTTAGATGATTGAGTTGTAACTCCTGATCTGCTAAGTTATTCAAAATCTCTGTGTTGAGTTCATCAAATTGGTAATCTTCTTTGCCTTCATCATCTTTTACAATTTCTGAGTTCTGAGTCTGGAGTGCTCTTCTTGGAAGACGACCCCTTCTCCTCCGTAAATGTGGTATTGCAGCAGGCCAAGATCTTCCTGTACGAGTTCTTTTTCTGGAGTCAGATAATCTACAGAACAAAAAAGGCCACAGTTGTCTATCCTTGCTGATGTAAAAAATCAGCCAAATCAAAACAACAAATGCTATATAAAATGGATAATCACTCGCCTTCATTATATTCAATCACCTTCTTGGGGCTGACCTTTGAAGAGCTTTTCTTCCTTAACTATGTACTATTAAGCTTAAAAGAATCAGAGGAAATTTTTGATTTACGAGGCCAACGAGGCAAATTCTTACTAAAAGCTTTCATAAGTCAGGTCTTGTCAACATTTTTATCATTGAAGAGAAAACAGTTCATTCATTCATTCATTCACCCAATGCAAGAAACATTTATTAAGCACCCACTACATACAAGACACCTTTCCATGTGCTTAAATAGATGGCAGAACTAGTATAAAGGTTCTCTTGGTTACTAATTCCAGGCCTATTGTTAAGTAATATAATGAACTGACATAAGCCTAAACTAGATGTCAGGGTATCCTCGGTCTAGCTCAATGTGATATTGCCCAAATTTAAATCTCTTATCCTCTGTGTTCTCTTAAGTGAAGAGATTAAATGAAGGGGTTGAACTAGACAATCTTTGAGTTCAGAAATACAATGATTTTATGATCTTATAAAACGAGGTCAAAATATAGCATAACAGCTAAATTCAAAGACTTTATAATCATACTGCCCAGATGTCCCTGGTGGCACAGTGGTTAAGAATCCACCTGCCAATGCAGGGGACACAGGTTTGAGCCCTGGCTGGGGAAGATCCCACATGCCACAGAGCAGCTAAGCCCATGCGCCACAACTACTGAAGCCCGTGCACCTAGATCCCATGCTCCACAACAAGAGAAGCCACCACAATAAGAAGCCCGTGCACCACAACGAAGAGCAGCCCCCACTCGCCACAACTATAGAAAACCTGCATGTTATCAGTGAAGACCCAACACAGCCAATAAATAAAGTAATAATCATAATCATAATCATACTGCCCAAGTTAAAATCCCAGCTCTGTATACCTACTGATAAACATGCCATCTTGGGCTTATTACAAAAACCCTGTGTCAGTTTTCTTATCTATAAAATGGGAACAATTCAAAAGACTTTTAACAATTAACTAAGACAATGTACAAAAAAAAAGACAATGTATATAAGCTTAACACAATGCTTGATAAGAGGCAAAGAAAAAGGTCACTATTATTATTCACAATTCATTTAAAAATGAGTTGCATTTCAAACCTTCACATACTTAGACTTTTATATGATTTACAACAGCAGTTTTTGAATTGTGAACAAAAATTAAACAGGGGGAATATAAAACCTGCAAGCTCATAGTTCTGGCCCAAAGTAAACTAACCTTTTCTTACCTGAGACATCAGACTTCAGGAAAAAGTTGCCTTTCTGAAGAGTTAGATTAAATAAAATATTAGAGGGGAAGTCTGCTATTGATAAAAATCTTGAGTTTAAAATCCTTTTACTAAAAGGATTTGTGTGCCTGATTCCAACTTATTAAAAAAAAAAATCCACATTTGTATATAAGAAGCATAAAAAGGTCTCACAGAAAAGAGCACAACTATAAACACCAGGATACTTCTTCTCTGTGTACATAGCAAAATTCCTTACAAATCTGAAAATTTTAATGTCTGTGCTCTGAAAAGCAAAAATATTCAGATGAATACTAACAACCTAAGGAAGCTACATATAGATTGCTTCTCAAAAGCTGAAAGACAAACTCGTCTCACTTTCAATTGCTAAAAATGTATTTAATTATTACAAAGAAAAAGTCTAGAAGAAAATCAGTTAAGAATAAGAACATAAAATATGTACCCATAATGCCTGGAAATACTAGACGAGGTAGTTTCTTTTGCACTGGAAGCACCCGTGAAATCCACATCTGAGGTATTGGATGAATGTGCAGTTCCCTCAGTTCTCCTGAGACAAAAAAATTTAAATGGTATAACAACTATATTACATAACAATAGAAATACTAATTTCCCCCCCAAAAGAAAATTCCTAGGATAGGAGAAAATAACTTTCTATTTACCCTATAGAACAAGGTAATTCCAAAGTAGGATTCTCTGAAATTGATTCCTTATCCTGGAAAATAAAAAACATACTTAAAGCATGGTTTCTAACGTAAAGATATTAGTTTCTCAGTAATTTCAAGTAGACTTCCTCTCTGAGAACATATGCCAATATATCCTCTTACCAAAGGTGGCTCAGCAGTTTTCTGAATCATTTTTCTTGTATATGGGCCAGGTGGACGACCTACAGATTTTTTCTTTCCTTTTTTTTCTATGCCATTGCTTACTTCCCTAAAACATAAAAGCATTATGTATTTAATCTCTGCACAAAGAAAACAAAAGGACAATGGATAATATATACTGTCATAGCTCTTCTTACATAATAATTAGACTCTACTTATATTTTTATGTTAATGGTAATACAAAAACAACAAAGTTAAATTGAATCTACAAGTTTAGTCAAGTTCACAGATAATACATTCTAATTTAAATATTTAAGAGATATTTACATATGAAAGGCTTAAGAAAAAAAGTTCTCTAATACAATTCTGAAAAATACATACCACCTAAAAATTTAAAAAACAAAAAATACTACTATATTGGATGGGAAGATTTCAAAACTCCTTAAAGTTCAATTATTTCATTTAGGTTGTTACTATGTAGGTACTTGGGGGCTGTTTCAAGAATTTACTACTAAAAGTGATTATGAATTTAATAGTTACCCTCATGGAGCCAGAAAGTATTTATGTTAAAATACATAAACAGAGGTATCCTGTGGGTTCCTGGATAACGCTAATCAGAAAGAGAATGAAGCTCGGGGTGGGAAAATGTAAAGGAAGAAGGCATACTGGGCAGGGGAGTCAGTCAAAGGACAAAATCAGAAAGATGCAGAAAACCATTTTTGAGATACAAAGGCAAATATCAAGCAACAGGAAGGAAAAAAAGCAATAATACAAGAACATCTCTAATTAACAGAAGGGGGGAATGGCAAATACCAATACACAGAACATCTATTTCATTTATTCAACAAGCATCTCCATATAAAAGGGGATACTAACAATAGGAATACAAAGATGTTCCCTGTGCTAAGGGTTCAACAATATAGTTAGGAGGTGACAAATGTGTATACAAGCAGGGTAATAAAATGGTTTAAGTGCTACAAGAACATTAATCAGGAAAATTCAATTAAAAAACTAAGTAAAGGAACAATACTATGTAATAGGCTAGAAAGAGGTGAATGGAGAAAACCAGGAAAGACTATCCCTCCATACATTAAACTAAGGTTGGTAAAAATAAAGGTGGAAGTACAAGGAAGGAGAAAGTAGAGAAGCTAGAGGAACAAAGCTTAACTAGAACTATAATCAAAAGTTTCAAGGATAAGATGGATGGGGTATACTTTTTTTTTTTTTTTTTGGGAAGATGATCATAACATTTATAAAGGACCACTGGACTAAAGAAACTACTCTTTAGTCCAATTCATACAGAGGGCCCAGAAGGAACTGAGAATGCCTTTAGAGAAAGTTGAACCATTACCTGGTGGCATCAAATGAAAACCTGACAGCTACCACAGACAGAGTGTCTTATCAAAATTATGATAAGCATGAGAAAGAATGTGGAAATCTTTTTTCTAATTCATAATATAAGCAATTGCTAGCAGAAGATTAAAGATAAAATTTGAAAGTGATAGGAGTATCCTTTCCTTTAGAGAAAACAAACCCTTAAAGTAGCATCTACTGTAATACCAACTCAAGTGGATATAAAGCACTGTCAACCCTCTAATTACATTTTCTTATCCTCCAAGATGATTATCTCATACCTTGTATTTGCTCCTTAAATTTCCCTCTCAGCTATCTTTGCCTCATCATTGCATTGAGAAAACAGAAATTACCAGGCAATAACTTTAGTCATCTTCCAAATGTTAAATCTAAAACAGAACCAGCATTTGTACCCATCTTCCCCTTTTGCATCCCATTTCAACAAAAGGGTGTAAGTCTTCCTATCAAAGGCCACTCTCACATCTAGGCTCTAAACCCTGTCGTCCCTTTTGGCTTCTCAAAGGCTTCACAGTATCTTCAGTTTCCTCCTCTCTCTCCTATACTACTCACTTCTCCACTGACACACAAAAACAGGTTACAATTATCTATTAAAAAAAAACCATCACTTGATTCAGCTTCCACTCCACTTGTCTACTTCCCTCTATAGTACAGTAAAACTACTTGTAAGAGTTGATAACACATACCCTTTCCACTTTCTTCCTTCTCTTTCAGAATTCTTAAAGATTATTTCCTTTTCCCCCTTTTCCTTTATTATCATAATTATTTTGAATCTGCCCACGTTCCTTACTGTAGAAAAAGCCCAGTTTCACAACATAAATTGGGCAGTGCTAGATTTGATCACACTGACCCAATCATCCTGACTTCCATCTTTACCACTCAAGAATTGTTTTTGTCAAGGTCACTAATAGCAGAATGTTAACTAACCTAATAAACATTTTTCTCTCACCTTAATCTGCTTCTCAGCAACATTCAGTACTGTTTAACATACCCACAACTTTCTGGAAACACTCTCCTTCACTTGGTTTTCATGACATCAAACTTTTCTGGTTTCCTCCTATCTCACTGATTGTTTTCTGTTAGTCTCCTTCATTTATTTCACTTATTTCAAATTTCTAAATGATATCAGGACATTATTCTGGGCCACATTCTCTTGTCCTCTCTCTCTAGGTAATTTCATCTATTCTCAAGGACGAAATCAGCTTCAAAACTTATTATTATATGTCCTGACCTCTCCTGAGCTCTTGACTTAACACACCCAACTGCCTATATATAACATCATCACCACTTAGATATTCCTCATAAGACTCTCAAACTCAACGAGTATGAAACAGAGAAATGCTTTATTCATCTTGCCAAAATCAGTTCTTCCAGATCTTGGTAACAGACACCACCATCCACTAGTTGCTCAAACCAGATACAGGCATTGTGTAACTTCATTTCTCCCCCCTTCCTTTCTGAAATGTAATTCATTAGCAAAGCCAACAAATTCTGCCTCCAGTGGAGATCTTGAATCTATTTCCTCTCTATTTGACCACTACCACCTACACCTGCACAAGCAACCATTATCTATTTCTCACCTAAAAAACTGAAAGTCTTATTTTTTACTTCCTTCTATTCTTACCTCTATAGATACGTTTTCCAAACAGCAACCAGAAGAGTATTTTTAAAAGATAATTCAATCTGCATAAAGCTTTAAACAGCTTCCCATTATTCTCAGAAAACAACCCAAACTCCTCTTGAGACCTACAAAACTCTGTATGACCAAGCCCCACCCAACCTTTCCAGCACTTGATGCAACTCTCTAGTCCTCATTCATACCTCAGCAGCCTTACAGCTTCACACTTATTTCTGCTACCTGAAATATTCTTCTCTTTGTTCTTCACATTGTTAGGTCATTCTCATTTTTTAAGTTTCAGCTTAAATACTATCTTAAATAGGCCTTCCTTAGGCCTCCTTCTTAAAGTAGGCCCCTATATCTCTATCCATCCAGGTATAGTCTAAATCTATTTGCTATTTCCTAAATGGTATTAGCATGATCTGTAATTATTTTACTTGTTTATCACCTTTCTTCCCCACTATAATGTAAACCCCATCAGGGCAGAAAGAAAGTCTCACTTATTATATCTCCAGCACTTAGACAGTAAGATGCCTGATAAATGGAATGAATGAACAAACGAATGAGAATTGAACAAACAACAGGCCAGTACTTAACTAACAAAATCAATTGGGCCTATTCCTGGAAAGCCTTAGATCTAAAGTAAATAAATAAACATCTAGCATTAACTCTTTGTACCTTGTCCAAGCAAGAAATTATAAACAGAAAAACAATCAGGGTCACTGCCACTTGTACTTTCAAATATACTAATGAGACTAAATAACACACATTTTTAGTTACAAATAAGCTGAAGAGAAAAACTAAGCCACAGATCAACCTTTACCTTGAATCAGATATAGGTTTGGATGCCTTTCTGCCTTTAATTTTAAATTCATGGGAAGTTCCTTCAGGTTCTTTCTCTGCTTTGAAAGCCACATTTGGTGGCACAGGAGGAACACGAATTCGCAACCCAAACAAATGCTTCTTCTTCTTTATTTCTTTCCCAGACATAAACCTAAATTAAAAAAAAAATTAACTAAGAATTTAAAAGCTGAACACATATACATGGCAGACCCTAAGTCATAACTTTCAGATATAAAGCCTTTACACATGAAAGCCCACCCAATACTAGAAAAACTGGCTCTTTCCCCCTTGCTTTCTTGATTCTTACCTGCCCCAGAGCCAGTCCATAGTAGGATATGATGGGGAAGTAGGGAGAGAAGGATAGTATCAGAAGGGAGAAGAACACATGTCCACTTTTCTTTTTAAAACGTGGCATCTAACTTTTTAAAGGAAGAAAGAAAAGTAGAGTGTGGTGTCTTTTTGGTCCCAATATGTTTTTCCATATTTTTAGTGTCATCTGTTAAAAACATCTCAAAAAAGGTTTAGGAAAAGAAGAATTCTATTTTAGAGTGGATCTGCGAGGCGAGAAACCCTGGCCAGAAAGTAACAGGTGAGAGCACTGGAAAAAAAGATACATCAATCCTAGAGACCCAGAAAATAAAAGGAGTGTCTAGTATGTCAGATCTGGAATTGTAAATAAGCTGGAGCAGAGAAGTTACATTGCAGTGTGGGCTTAAGTTTCTGAAAAATATGTTCCTTAATCCTTTCCCGAAGTCCTTAGGGTCCTTACTCTAAAACACCCTCTTAGCTCTACTAGAGCATGCCTGGCCATACAAACCACTGCCAAGTGCTTGGATTGTTCTTCCACTTTTATATAGGCCTGAGAAAGAGGAGCTCCCATTTCTACCATAACAGGAACAAATGTATTTCTAGCACACTAAGTTGTATTACAGAATTCATTGTCCCATAAAGTATTTTTACTGGCACTATAACTGCTCAGGTAACTTTAAGGCTTTTTGAGCTGGCCTAAAGATTTAGCCACTTATAACATTTTTTAAATGAGGAAATGTTGCTAAGTTCAAAAAAAAAAAGCAATTTGTTACAAACAACACCATTATAATTCAACAGTTGCTTGGAATCAGTGTATACATTTAAAAAATTATTTCTATTGCATTTGGAAAATATTTTTAAGATATAGATGTGTTTAAAAAAAGATCTCTACAAGAATATATCAATGTCATTTGATTATCAAAAACTTAGATCACTAATACTACTATTCTCTAAATGATGGCAATAACTAAACTTAAAACCATAGAAGACCTCAATCATTTAGAAACCCATATTCTCTATAATATATTCCCCTATCTTCTGCATATTCCTATTAGCTAACAAGATACTATTTTACTTTCAGTAGATTAAATTACAAAAACAAGTCATTACTGAGTATGCTTTTTCAACTGAACTGACCAAATTCCCCTGAGATACTGATATGCCTCCCATCCACCATTCCCAGAGGACTGCTCTTCCCTTCTCCAACCTTTTAGAATCACTGCTTTACTATGACTGAAAGAGAAGAGGACATTAAAAGGTTTAAAATGGTATGTACTAACTCTTACACCAATTCCACAATTCTTAATGATGTTTTTCCTTATACTTACTAAATGTCTCCCCCATAGGGACACATAAAATATATCAACTTACATGGTCTTGTAATCATTTAATGCCTCCAGAACATGCTCATATCTTTCAGATTTTGGTGTGTCTGCCAGCTGTGAAGTATCAAGAAACAATTTAATGAACTATAATTTCATCAATTAGTAATACACAGGTGCTAGATAGAGGCAATGTGATACAGAAGAAAAGTGTACTGACTAGTAGTCAGAAGATCTAAGTTCTATTTCCAGGTCCTCACTGACCAGCTATATAACTTAAGGCCATTTAACCTCTCAAGGCTTGTTTTCTCACCTATAAAAAAGCAAATATAAATCCTTCACTAGTTTCTTTACCAGTACTTGTAGAGATCAAATGATATGCCTGAAAGAACTATAAACTGTAAAATTCAATAAAAATGGATTTTATTATTAATCATTAATTTATTTTAATTCTATAACCCGGGAAAGTAATAATACATTAGAATTACTTTAATATCAACCATAAAACCTTCTAATATATATTAACAGGAAAGAGTATAAAAAATGAGAAACATGCCATTTATTTCCCAATATTTCTAATACTAACACAAACCAATAATAATCTCTGTAATTTTAAAAAATGATGTAAATCTGGGGATTTTATTTTCATAACAATTATAGACTTTGGTTAGCCCTAAAACCCAAAATGGCTCAGTAATTTTTATCATCGCACACTATTTTAAAATCTAAACATTCAATTCCAGAAAATATTCTATCTTGTTCCAAAAAGATTCTTTCAGAGTCATTTCTGCCTTTTCTTCAAAGTTTAAAGACTAGGGCCCAATAGACAAAAAATTAAATTATAAAAGACCATCCTCAATTAAAGCTACAAAAACTAAAGCAAACAAAAAAACTTCCAAAATATCACTGCTGACTTTCAAAACTACTGCCAGTAATTTCCTTTACCAGTTCAGACTCCCAAAGGTCAGAACTGCTTCAAGTAAAAAGAACAAACAAATCAAACAGATTATTGTAAGTAGAAAGACTTTTAAAGTCATCTACTTTTATTTTACAGACTAGTCAACAGATATAAAGGTTAAATTGCTCAAATTCATACTGCTCGTTAGCTAGAGAGCTAGAACCTGAACCCAAGTGACAATTAAGTAATTAAGTACATTCATTCAACATTCACTGAGAGCTCATTCTGTGCCTTTATTGGGTACCATGAAAAAAGAAAAAAAGGAAAAGGAAAGGCAAAAGGAAAGGAAACAAAGGAAGGCAGTTTGCTGCTCATTCCTCTTAACCATATCACACCTTCCTATTGTAATTTCTGAAGTGTCCAATGAAAGCAAGCTTCTATTAAAGGAGAAATAACGAACTCAGACTTTACAGTCTGAAAGAGACCGAAAAAAATCCCTCTAATTCAAGTTTTCATTAATAACACAACCCCTTTTACAGTACTGAAAGTCATGCAACCTTGGTTTAAATAGTACCACCAATGAAACCTAACGAAGGAGTCCATTCCATGGGTGAACAAAAGCTTCCCTCCTGGCCTCCCCTTTCACAAGACAGTTCTTCAAATATTTGACAGCAGCTATCCATAGCTAAGTATAAGATTAAGTTAAAGTTTTTAGCAACCCCATCACAATGATTATTTCATATTAAGCTTGGCTAAGTAATTCTATCCTCTTCCTGGTCCCCAAATCCCACCTCAACTCTAAATCTCAGTAGATGAACTGCTATCAAGCCAAGTAGTCCCCATCATACACTGCTTCTTCCGTACTGTTATTGCATATTTAAGCCTAAAAGCAAAATTTTATAACTTAATTTGATTTTGTTTTCAGCTCAGTGTTTGAGATGATCTTTTCTCTCGATTCTGACATCCTTCTTGAATTGAAGACAGACAAAAACAGAACCCTGTGGCTCTCCATTAAACTCTCCCTCAAGAATATTTCCAAGCCACTGACTGCTTTTGTTACTATAAGTCAACTAGTTACAAATCCATTTAATTTTTATTTTAACTAGTTCACATTTCAGTATCTTATGTGAAGTTTAGTTGTACTATGTCTACGTATCATGCGCATTAGCATTTGACATATCATTGTTGCTAACCATATCAACAAAGAAACCAGGGTATTTAACGTGATTTATTTCAATAAATTAGTGGTATTTTTTCTTATTGCTTTTTAAATCTTCACAAGCCATACATATGAAAAATCTACTCTACAATTTTGCTGACATTCAACAACAAAAGTTTCTAATTTCTCAAATCCACTCCTTTTTTTAAAGTTCTTTATTGGAATATAATTGCTTTACACTGTTGTGCCAATTTTTTAGGTACACCAAAGTGAATCAGCTGTATTTATACGTATATTCCCATATCCCCTCCCTCCCGCAACTCCCTCCCACCCTCCCCATCCTGGCCCTCTAAGTCATCACCCATCATGGAGCTTATCTCCCTATGTTATGCAGGAACTTTACACTATTTTACATTTGGTAGTGTATATATGTCAATGCTACTCTCTCACTTCGTCCCAGCTTCCCCTTTGCACCCCCCCCCCCCACACCCTGTGTCCTCAAGTCCATTCTCTACATCTGCATCTTTATTCTTACTCTGTCACTGGGTTCATCAGTACATTCTTTATTTTTTAGATTCTATATATATGAGTTAGCATATGGTATTTGTTTTTCTCTTTCTGGCTTACTTCGCTCTTTTTTAATTTTTGAAAATCACAACGAACTCTCTGTTTCCTTTTGGTACCTATGCTTTATGGTTTCCCAGAAATTTTATCTGTAAGTTCCTTTGGCACTCCAGGACTATCTTTATTTTGCATAGGACTGTTTATTTCAGCTCGCGAAATGCAGTTAAGGGTTCCCTTTCCGTATTCTGAAAACAAAGAGTGCAAATATTATACTGTTACATCTGACCATGAGGGTTTTAATATATATATCTTCAACAGAATAATCATTCTTGTTCCTCCCTCTGCAGACACTAATCTCACACTATGTTTTCACTTTCACGGTTGTATATTTCTGTACAGATATACATGCTATTATGTATAGTTTAAATTCTTCTCTTCAATAAAATACATGCCTCAATTACTGATATTTAATTCCATGCCACCTAAGTAATTTGTTTACCAACATATACAGTATGCTAATATACAACTCAAGGCTCCAAGTATTGCTTTTAACCAGATTTCTTATAATTTTCACTTAAAAGTATTATACCATCTCTACTATACTACATTTTTTTTAAGCTTCAGTCTTTATTTATTTATTTATTTATTGGCTGTGTTGGGTCTTTGTTGCTGTACATGTGCTTTCTCTAGTTGCGGGGAGAGGGGGCTACTCTTCGTTGTGGCGCGCCAGCTCCTCATTGCCATGGCTTCTCTTGTTGCGGAGCACGAGCTCTAGGTGCGTGGGCTTCCAGTAATCGCAGCACCCAGGCTCAACAGTTGTGGCTCACAGGCTCTAGAGCGCAGGCTCAGTAGTTGTGGCACACTGGCTTAGTTGTTCCGCAGCATGTGGAATCTTCCTGAAGTCGGGATCGAACCTGTGTCCCCTGCACTGGCAGGCGGATTTTTAACTGCTGCGCCACCTAGGAAGTCCCTACGCTACATTTTCTATAGCCAAAACGTTGTTTCTGCCATAGTATTTCATCTGAATTTTATCTATACTTTTCTCCCTACATCCTTCAAGTGAGGTAGCAGTCAACACAATGCTCTCCTATCAACCTTTGGCTGTTTACAATTTAAGACCCCAGTTAACAGAAAAGTGGGTTGTCCTCACAGAACTGAAATGTCAACTCACATCGGGAAGCAAAGACAAATAATAGGCAGATTCCAAAAACTATTAATATCTCACTTTAACTCCCAAAAGCAATCTGATACAATCTCATTCTAAATACCTTAGTCTATATAAAAACCTTAAGCAATTTTTATTTGGGGTTTCAAATGTTATATTACATATTTTTACTATCTCAAAGAAATAATTCAAAACACAGTAATTTTTCAAATAGCTATACTCAGTCTACATGATAATCATTAAGGCACCAAGTCTCAAAGATGTTTAACAAGATCACATAAGGACATGACATAAAATTATCATTGTGTTCTAATATGTTCTAAAAGTTTCAGCTTCTCTTCATGGCAATCCTGAAAATAACCAAGAATTAACAAAATATATGATATATAAATGTTAAATTTGCCTCTTGGTATGAAAGGATATACAGTTGACTCCTGAACAACAGAGGTTTGAACTGCTTGGGTCCACTTACGTATGGTTTTTTTCACTAAATATATACTACAGTACTACACTGAGACTGGCAGAATCTGCAGGTGCAGAACTGCAGCTAGGGCAGGGCCAACTCTAAGTTATATGTGATTTTTGATGGCACAGAGCGTCAGTGCCCCTAACCCCATGTTCTTCAAGAGTCAACTGTACTCTCTAAAATGTACTCTAAAATATAATCTCTAAAATTCTAGAGCAAACATCTTTGTCATATAATCTGTAGTATGTATAATAAGAATTGATGTTCAAAATGACTTGAGTGCTCTGAGGTACTCATTTAACCAATACAAGCATACCTCCTTTCATTGTACCTCATTTTATTGTGCATCGCAGATACTGTGGTCTTTTACACATTGAAGGTTTGTGGCAACCCTGCCTCAAGCAAGTCTATCAGTGCCATTTTTGAACAGCATTTTTTTTTTTTTTAAGAGCTTTGGGTCTTTTTTTTTTTTTTTTTGCAGTGCTATGTAGTTTTGTTTTTTTTTTAATTTATTATTTTTTAGGGGGGTATTCCAATTTGAATCATCTGTTTTTATACACATATTCCCGTATTCCCTCCCTCCTTCGACTCCCCCCTCACCCTCCCTCGAGTCCCCCCCCACCCTCCCAGTCCCAGTACTCTAAGTCATCTTCCATCCTCGAGTTGAACTCCCTTTGTTATATAACAACTTCCCGCTGGCTATCTATTTTACAGTTGGTAGTATATATATGTCTGTGCTACTCTCTTGCTTTGTATCAGCTTCCCCTTCACCCCCCGTCCCCCCCAAACCTCAAGTGCTCCAGTCCATTCTCTGCATCTGCGTACTTGTTCTTGTCTTGTCACTGAGTTCATCAGTACCATTTTTAGATTCCGTATATGTGAGTTAGCATACAATATTTGTCTTTCTCTTTCTGACTTACTTCACTCTGTATGACAGACTCTAGGTCTATCCACCTCATAACATATAGCTCCATCTCATCCCTTTTTATAGCTGAGTAATATTCCATTGTATATATATGCCACATCTTCTTTATCCATTCATTTGTTGATGGGCATTTCAGTTGCTTCCATGTCCTGGCTACTGTAAATAGTGCTGCAATAAACATTATGGTGCATGTTTCTTTTGGGATTATGGTTTTCTTTGGGTATATACCCAGGAGTGGGATTACTGGATCATATGGTAGTTCTATTTGTAGCTTTTTTTTGTTTTTTTGGCACACGGGCTTAGTTGCTCCGCAGCATGTGGGATCTTCCTGGAGCTGGGATCGAACCCGTGACCTCTGTATTGGCAGGCGGATTCTTAACCACTGCGCCACCCAGGAAGCCCTATTTGTAGTTTTTTAAGGAACCTCCAAATTGTTTTCCATAGTGGCTGTACCAACTTACATTCCCACCAACAGTGCAGGAGAGTTCCCTTTTCTCCACACCCTCTCCAACATTTGTGATTTCCAGATTTTGTGATGATGGCCATTCTGATCGGTGTGAGGTGATACCTCATTGTGGCTTTGACTTGCATTTTTCTGATGATGAGTGATGATGAGCATCTTTTCATGTGTTTGTTGGCCATCTGTATGTGTTCTTTGGAGAAATGCCTATTTAGGTCTTCCGCCCATTTGTGGATTGGGTTATTTGCTTTTTTGGTATTAAGTAGCATGAGCTGCTTGTATATTTTGGAGGTTAATCCTTTGTCCGTTGTTTCATAGGCAATTATTTTTTCCCATTCTGAGGGTTGCCTTCTAGTCTTGTTTATGGTTTCTTTCGCTGTGCAAAAGCTTTTAAGTTTCATGAGGTCCCATTTGTTTATTCTTGATTTGATTTCCATGATTCTAGGAGGTGGGTCCAAAAGGATGGCGCTTTGATGGATGTCATAGAGTGTTCTGCCTATGTTTTCCTCTAGGAGTTTTATAGTGTCTGGCCTTACATGTAGGTCTTTAATCCATTTGGAGTTTACTTTTGTGTATGGTGTTAGGAAGTGTTCTAATTTCATTCTTTTGCATGTTGCTGCCCAGTTCTCCCAGCACCACTTATGGAAGAGGCTGTCTTTTTCCCATTGTATATTCTTGCCTCCTTTGTCAAAGATAAGGTGCCCATATGTGTTTGGGCTTACTTCTGAGTTCTCTATTCTATTCCATTGATCTTCCTTTCTATTTTTGTGCCAGTACCATACTGTCTTGATCACTATGGCCTTGTAGTATAGTTTGAAGTCAGGAAGCCTGATTCCACCAACTCCATTTTTCCTTCTCAAGATTGCTTTGGCTATTCGGGGTCTTTTGCGTTTCCATACAAATCGTAAGATTTCTTGCTCTAGGTCTGTGAAAAATGCCATTGGTAACTTGATGGGGATTGCATTGAATCTGTAAATTGCTTTGGGTAGTACAGTCATTTTCACGATGTTGATTCTTCCAATCCAGGAACATGGTATGTCCCTCCATCTGTTTGTGTCGTCTTTGATTTCTTTCATCAGTGTCTTAAAGTTTTCTGCATACAGATCTTTTGCCTCCCTACGCAGGTTTATTCCTAGGTATTTTATTCTTTTTGTTGCAATGGTGAATGGGAGAGTTTCCTTAATTTCTCTTTCTGCTCTTCCGTTGTTAGTGTATAGGAATGCAAGAGATTTCTGTGCATTAATTTTGTATCCTGCTACTTTACTAAACTCATCAATGAGTGCTAGCAGTTTTCTGGTAGAGTCTTTAGGGTTTTCTATATATAATATCATGTCATCTGCAAAGAGTGACCATTTTACTTCTTCTTTTCCAATTTGGATTCCTTTGATTTCTTTTTCTTCTCTGATTGCTGTGGCTAAAACTTCCAAAACTATGTTGAATAATAATGGTGAGAGTGGAAACCCTTGTCTTGTTCCTGTTCTTAGAGGGAGTTCTTTCAGTTTTTCCCCATTTAGAACGATGTTGGCTGTTGGTTTGTCATATACGGCTTTTATGATGTTGAGGTAATTTCCTTCTGTGCCCATTTTCTGAAGAGCTTTTATCATAAATGGATGTTGAACTTTGTCAGAAGCTTTTTCTGCATCTACTGAGATGATCATATGGTTTTTATCCTTCAATTTGTTGATATGATGTATCACACTGATTGATTTGCGTATATTGAAGAATCCTTGCATCCCAGGGATAAACCCCACTTGATCATGGTGTATGACTTTTTTACTGTGCTGTTGGAGTCTGTTAGCTAGGATTTTGTTGAGGATTTTTGCATCTATATTCATCAGTGATATTGGTCTGTAGTTTTCTTTTTTTGTGACATCTTTGCCTGGTTTTGGTATCAGGGTGATGGTGGCCTCGTAGAATGAGTTTGGGAGTGCTCCGCCTTCTGCGATATTTTGGAAGAGTTTGAGAAGGATAGGTGTTACCTCTTCTTTAAATGTTTGATAGAATTCGCCCGTGAACCCTTCTGGTCCTGGGCTTTTGTGTGTTGGGAGATTTTTAATCACTGCCTCGATTTCCGTACTTGTGATTGGTCTGTTCATGGTTTCTATTTCTTCCTGGTTCAGTCTTGGAAGATTGTATTTTTCTAAGAATGTATCCATTTCTTCCAGGTTATCCAGTTGATTGGCACATAGTTGCTTGTAGTAGTCTCTCATGATGTTTTGTATTTCTGAGGTGTCCGTTGTGACTTCTCCTTTTTCATTTCTAATTCTGTTGATTTGCATCTTCTCCCTTTTTTTCTTGATGAGTCTGGCTAATGGTTTATCAATTTTGTTAATCTTCTCAAAGAACCAGCTTTTAGTTTTATTTATTTTTGCTATGGCTTCCTTCCTTTCTTTTTCATTTATTTCTGCTCTGATCTTTATGATTTCTTTCCTTCTGCTCACTTTGGGGTTTCTTTGTTCTTCTTTCTCTAGTTGTTTGAGGTGTAAGGTTAGGTTGTTTATTCGATCATTTTCTTGTTTCTTCAGGTAGGACTGTATTGCTATAAACTTCCCCCTTAGAACTGCTTTTGCTGCGTCCCATAGGTTTTGGGTTGTTGTGTTTTCATTGTCGTTTGTTTCTAGATATTTCTTGATTTCCTCTTTGATTTCTTTAGTGATTTCTTGGTTGTTTAAGAGTGAATTGTTTAGCCTCCATGTGTTTGTATTTTTTGCAGTTTTTTTCCTGTAATTGATATCTAGTCTCATGGCGTTGTGGTCTGAGAAGATGCTTGATATGATTTCAATTTTCTTGAATTTGCTGAGGTTTGATTTGTGACCCAAGATGTGATCTATCCTGGAAAATGTTCCGCGTGCACTTGAGAAGAAAGTGCAGTCTGTCGTTTTTGGATTGAATATCCTATAAATATCAATTAAGTGGAGATGGTCTAATGTGTCATGTAAAGCTTGTGTGTCTTTATTTATTTTCTGTTTGGATGATCTGTCCATTGATGTTAGTGGGGTGTTCAAGTCTCCCACTATTATGGTGTTACTGTCGATGTCCCCTTTTATAGCTGTTAGCATTTGCCTTATGTATTGAGGTGCTCCTATGTTGGGGGGCATAGATATTTACCATTGTGATATGTTCTTCTTGAATGGATCCCTTGATCATTAGGTAGTGTCCTTCCTTGTCTCTTGTAACAGTCTTTACTTTCAAGTCTGATTTGTCTGATCTGAGTATTGCTACTCCAGCTTTCTTTTGACTTCCATTTGCATGGAATATCTTTTTCCATCCCTTTACTTTCAGTCTATATGTATCCCTTGGTCTGAAGTGAGTTTCTTGTAGGCAGCATATACAAGGGTCTTGTTTTTGTAACCATTCAGCCAGTCTGTGTCTTTTGGTTGGAGCATTTAATCCATTTACATTTAAGGTGATTATTGACATGTGTGTTCCAATTACCATTTTCTGAATTGTTTTGGGTTTGTATTTGTAGGTGTTTTCCTTTTCTTGTGTTTCCTACTTAGAGAAGTTCCTTTAGCACTTGTTGTAAGGCTGGTTTGGTGGTGCTGAATTCTAACTTTTGCTTGTCTGGAAAGCTTTTGATTTCTCCATCGAATCCGAATGAGATTCTTGCTGGGTAGAGTATTCTTGGCTGTAGGTTTCTCTCTTTCAGGACTTTCAGTATATCCTGCCATTCCCTTCTGGCCTGCAGAGTTTCTGTAGAGAGGTCAGCTGTTATCCTGATGGGTTTTCCCTTATATGTTGTCTGTTGCTTTTCTCTTGCTGCTTTTAATATTTTTTCTTTGTGTTTAATTGTCGTTCGTTTGATTAATATGTGCCTTGGTGTATTTCTCCTTGGGTTTATTCTGTATGGGACTCTCTGCGCTTCTTGGACTTGGTTACTTATTTCCTTTCCCACGTTGGGGAAGTTTTCCACTACAACCTCTTCAAATATTTTCTCAGGCCCTTTCTTTTTTTCTTCTTCTTCTGGGATGCCTGTAATTCGAATGTTGGTACGCTTAATGTTATCACTGAGGTCTCTGAGACTGTCTTCTAATCTTTTTATTCTTTTTTCTTTTTCCTGCTCTGTGACAGTTACTTCCCCCATTCTATCTTCCAACTCACTTATTCGTTCTTCTGCCTCAGTCATTCTGCTGGTTATAGCATCTAGGGTGTTTTTAATTTCAGTTATTTTGTTATCCATTGCTGTTTGTTTTTCTGAGTTCTTATGAACTGTTTCTTGTACTTTCTCTATTTTGTTATAGAGATTTTGTATCATTTTTACTATCATCACTCTGAATTCTTTTTCAGGCATTTTTCCTATTTCCTCCTCATTTATTTGGTCTTGTGGGTTTTTTTCCTGCTCCTTTGCCTGCATGGTGTTCCGTTGTTTCCTCATGGTTGTCCAGACTTTTGGGGTTGCTTGTCCTGGCGATAGAGGTGTTTATAGAAGACTGTCCAAGCCTCAGACTAATGTTAGTATTTCTGTTTCCTCAGAGTCTCAGCTATAAGTGTCCTTCTACTCAGCTTGGGTTTTTCTGCATTGTTCTGTGGCCAGCAGAGCTTCCTTTATTGTTTGTCTGTAAGCCTCGGTGTGTGGGGAAGGAGAGGGTACAATAGTGGCTCCTTCCCCTGGGAGTGAGTGAGCAGTGGCCTACTGTTGTTTCAGTCGGGCTTGGAGGTGCCTGTTGCAGAGGGACACCGGTGGCTCAGGTGTAAACAGAAAGTCTCAGAGTTGGGCCTCTCTCGGGTTTTTTTTTTTTTGTTCTCTGCAGCCTCCCTGCTGCTGGTGTTCCAAGGGGTTTTAATCCAGCCCCGCCCGAGTGCCTGAGGGTACTTGTTATCCCTGAGCGCCTTAGGTGGCCCAAAGGGCGTCTCTCCACTGCCTGTTGCAGAGGCACCGAAAGAGAGAGAGAGGCTATGGCCGCGGCTCCTCCCCCTGGCCTGTGAGCCTGCAGCTTCCAGCCACCATCATGGCCGGGCAGCTCTCAGGGGCGGGCACTCCTCGCCTCTGACCTCTTCCCTCCTGTCCTCTCAGTCCGTCACCTTACTGGCAACAATGTTTCTCACCCTGAACCAGCTCTCCGGTTCCCACGCTCCCGCTCCCAGACCCTCTGTTCAGCTGTGGATCCGAACAGCATTATTTTTAAATTACTTTTTCTTTAGACATAATGCTAATGCACACAACAGTGTAGTGCAAGTATAACTTTTATATGCACTGGGAAACCAAAAAATTCGTGATTCGCTTTATTGCAGCAGCCTGGAACTGAAACCACAATATCTTTGAGGTATGCCTGTAATATACTTAGCATATGGTAATTCTCATGTTTTGAAAGTACAGTTGGCCTTCAGTAACCCTGGGTTTCAACTGCAGAAAATCAGATACAAAGAGGCGACTGTACTACATCATTTTATATAAGGGACTTGAGCATCCTCCAGATTTTGGTATTTGAAGGGGGTACTGAAACCAGTTCCCCACGGATACCAAGGGATAACTGTAATTAATGTTATTTCATTAAAGACTTTGAATACAAATATAAACAAAAAGAAAATTTTATTAACCTAATTTTGAGTTAGTGACAAAACTCAATTTGCAATTCAATTTCAGTTAACCAAAGATTTTCTATTTTAATAATTTTGGATAATACATTATTTGTATTATCTTTGTTTCTATTACCACAAACATTTAAAAGTAAACTAAATGAAAACACTGAATAAATATTACTGATAAATTTTATGGTCTCTTTATCATTAAAATCCCACTCTAAAAGCCAATTACAAGGTACTTTCCGGGTTGCACAGTGTTTAAGACTCCACGCTCCCAATGCAGAGGGCCTGTGTTCAATCCCTGGGCAGGGAAGTAGATCCACATGTATGCCGCAACAAAGAGTTCATATGCCGCAATTAAGGAGTCCACGTGCCACAACTGAGAAGCCCGCCCACCACAAGTAAGACCCAGCACAAATAAATATTAAAAAAACAAAAACCAGTTACAGTATTAAGATGTAAAATATTAATACAGAGAATTAAAACCTGAACTTCCAATTGTAAATAAGTAGTCTGAGGATGGGATGATTAACCTAAGCTGTCTATTTTCTTTTTTTAATGCAGAGAAAGAGCAATGAGAAGTAACTAGAAAGTCACTTGCTCTAATAATAAATTTGATGTCCCCCAAAAATGGAAACACTCCTCAGAAAAGTAAAACTTTACTGTGTAAAGTTAGATTGTAATCATGTTTTTCTTAATTTTTAAATAAAGATACATTTTTCCATTTTGGCAAA